>NW_027411683.1:0-268073 GCF_047663935.1 Musca autumnalis
TGACACACAATCCATGCAATTTATATGATGATATCGAGTTCCGTATCGAAATTAGATGCAGATGAACTTTGACACACAATCCATGCAATTTATATGATGATATCGAGATCCTTATCGAAATTAGATGCAGAAGCATCCAAATCTCACGAAATACAAGGGCCAGCTTTGTCAAATCAATCACATGTCCATATGAGAGCAAATATATCGTCAGCTAAAGAATCTACAGTCTCGTTTCTTACGTCGTTTGTTAAGCAAACTTTGACACACAATCCATGCAATTTATATGATGATATCGAGTTCCGTATCGAAATTAGATGCAGAAGCATCCAAGTCTCACGAAATACAAGGGTCAGCTTTGTCAAATCAATCACATGTCCGTATGAGAGCAAATATATCGTGACCTATAATATCTACAGTCTCGTTTTTACGTCGTTTGTTTAAGCAAACTTTGACACACAATCCATGCAATTTATATGATGATATCGAGTTCCGTATCGAAATTAGATGCAGAAGCATCCAAGTCTAACGAAATACAAGGGTCAGCTTTGTCAAATCAATCACATGTCCATATGAGAGCAAATATATCGTCAGCTTAAGAATCTACAGTCTCGTTTCTTACGTCGTTTGTTAAGCAAACTTTGACACACAATCCATGCAATTTATATGATGACGTCGAGTTCCGTATCGAAATTAGATGCAGAAGCATCCAAGTCTCACGAAATACAAGGGTCAGCTTTGTCAAATCAATCACATGTCCATATGAGAGCAAATATATCGTCAGCTAAAGAATCTACAGTCTCGTTTCTTACGTCGTTTGTTAAGCAAACTTTGACACACAATCCATGCAATTTATATGAAGATATCGAGTTCCGTATCGAAATTAGATGCAGAAGCATCCAAGTCTTACGAAATACAAGGGTCAGCTTTGTCAAATCAATCACATGTCCATATGAGAGCAAATATATCGTGACTTATAATATCTACAGTCTCGTTTCTTACGTCGTTTGTTAAGCAAACTTTGACACACAATCTTACGTCCGTTTGTTAGCAAACTTTGACACACAATCCATGCATTTATATGATGATATCGTGTTCCGTATCGAAATTAGATGCAGAAGCATCCAAATCTCACGAAATACAAGGGTCAGCTTTGTCAAATCAATCACATGTCCATATGAGAGCAAATATATGTGACCTATAGAATCTACAGTCTCGTTTCTTACGACGATTGTTAAGCAAACTTTGACACACAATCCATGCAATTTATATGATGATGTCGAGTTCCGTATCGAAATTAGATGCAGGAAGCATCCACGTCTCCCGAAATACAAGGGTCAGCTTTGTCAAATCAATCACATGTCCATATGAGAGCAAATATATCGTCAGCTAAAGAATCTACAGTCTCGTTTCTTACGTCGTTTGTTAAGCAAACTTTGACACACAATCCATGCAATTTATATGATGATGTCGAGTTCCGTATCGAAATTAGATGCAGAAGCATCCAAGTCTCACGAAATACAAGGGGTCAGCTTTGTCAAATCAATCACATGTCCATATGAGAGCAAATATATCGTGACCTATTGAATCTACAGTCTCGTTTCTTACATCGTTTGTAAAGCAAACTTTGACACACAATCCATGCAATTTATATGATGATGTCGGGTTCCGTATCGAAATTAGATGCAGAAGCATCCAAGTCTCACGAAATACAAGGGTCAGCTTTGTCAAATCAATCACATGTCCATATGAGAGCAAATATATCGTGACCTATTGAATCTACAGTCTCGTTTCTTACGTCGTTTGTAAAGCAAACTTTGACACACAATCCCATGCAATTTATATGATGATATCGAGTACCGTATCGAAATTAGATGCAGAAGCATCCAAGTCTTACGAAATACAAGGTCAGCTTTGTCAAATCAATCACATGTCCATATGAGAGCAAATATATCGTGACCTATAGAATCTACAGTCTCGTTTCTTACGACGTTTGTTAAGCAAACTTTGACACACAATCCATGCAATTTCTATGATGATATCGAGTTCCGTATCGAAATTAGATGCAGAAGCATCCAAGTCTTACGAAATACAAGGGTCAGCTTTGTCAAATCCAATCACATGTCCATATGAGAGCAAATATATCGTGACCTATAGAATCTACAGTCTCGTTTCTTACGTCGTTTGTTAAGCAAACTTTGACACACAATCCATGCAATTTATATGATGATGTCGAGTTCCGTTTCGAAATTAGATGCAGAAGCATCCAAGTCTCCCGAAATACAAGGATCAGCTTTGTCAAATCAATCACATGTCCATATGAGAGCAAATATATACGTGACCTATAGAATCTACAGTCTCGTTTCTTACGTCGTTTGTTAAGCAAACTTTGACACACAATCCATGCAATTTATATGATGATGTCGAGTTCCGTATCGAAATTAGATGCAGAAGCATCCAAGTCTCCCGAAATACAAAGGTCAGCTTTGTCAAATCAATCACATGTCCATAGAGAGCAAATATATCGTGACCTATAGAATCTACAGTCTCGTTTCTTACGTCGTTTGTAAAGCAAACTTTGACACACAATCCATGCAATTTATATGATGATATCGAGTTCCGTTTCGAAATTAGATGCAGAAGCATCCAAGTCTCCCGAAATACAAGGGTCAGCTTTGTCAAATCAATCACATGTCCATATGAGAGTAAATATATCATGACCTATAGAATCTACAGTCTCGTTTCTTTACGTCGTTTGGTAAGCAAACTTTGACACACAATCCATGCAATTTATATGATGATATCGAGTTCCGTATCGAAATTAGATGCAGAAGAACTTTGACACACAATCCATGCAATTTATATGATGATATCGAGTTCCGTATCGAAATTAGATGCAGAAGCATCCAAATCTCACGAAATACAAGGGTCAGCTTTGTCAAATCAATCACATGTCCATATGAGAGCAAATATATCGTCAGCTAAAGAATCTACAGTCTCGTTTCTTACGTCGTTTGTTAAGCAAACTTTGACACACATCCATGCAATTTATATGATGATATCGAGTTCCGTATCGAAATTAGATGCAGAAGCATCCAAGTCTCACGAAAATACAAGGGTCAGCTTTGTAAAATCAATCACATGTCCATATGAGAGCAAATATATCGTGACTTATAATATCTACAGTCTCGTTCTTACGTCGTTTGTTAAGCAAACTTTGACACACAATCCATGCAATTTATATGATGACGTCGAGTTCCGTATCGAAATTAGATGCAGAAGCATCCAAGTCTAACGAAATACAAGGGTCAGCTTTGTCAAATCAATCACATGTCCATATGAGAGCAAATATATCGTCAGCTTAAGAATCTACAGTCTCGTTTCTTACGTCGTTTGTTAAGCAAACTTTGACACACAAATCCATGCAATTTATGATGACGTCTTGTTCCGTATCGAAATTAGATGCAGAAGCATCCAAGTCTCACGAAATACAAGGGTCAGCTTTGTCAAATCAATCACATGTCCATATGAGAGCAAATATATCGTCAGCTAAGAATCTACAGTCTCGTTTCTTACGTCGTTTGTTAAGCAAACTTTGACACACAATCCATGCAATTTATATGATGATATCGAGTTCCGTATCGAAATTAGATGCAGAAGCATCCAAGTCTTACGAAATTCAAGGGTCAGCTTTGTCAAATCAATCACATGTCCATATGAGAGCAAATATATCGTCAGCTAAAGAATCTACAGTCTCGTTTCTTACGTCGTTTGTTAAGCAAACTTTGACACACAATTCATGCAATTTATATGATATATCGAGTTCCGTATCGAAATTAGATGCAGAAGCATCCAAAGGTCAGCATCCAAGGGTCAGCTTTGTCAAATCAATCACATGTCCATATGAGAGCAAATATATCGTGACCTATAGAATCTACAGTCTCGTTTCTTACGACGTTTGTTAAGCAAACTTTGACACACAATCCATGCAATTTATATGATGATGTCGAGTTCCGTATCGAAAATTAGATGCAGAAGCATCCAAGTCTCCCGAAATACAAGGGTCAGCTTTGTCAAATCAATCACATGTCCATATGAGAGCAAATATATCGTCAGCTAAAGAATCTACAGTCTCGTTTCTTACTTCGTTTGTTAAGCAAACTTTGACACACAATCCATACAATTTATATGATGATGTCGAGTTTCCGTATCGAAATTAGATGCAGAAGCATCCAAGTCTCACGAAATACAAGGGTCAGCTTTGTCAAATCAATCACATGTCCATATGAGAGTAAATATATCGTGCCCTATAGAATCTACAGTCTCGTTTCTTACGTCGTTTGGTAAGCAAACTTTGACACACAATCCATGCAATTTATATGATGATATCGAGTTCCCGTATCGAAATTAGATGCAGAAGCATCCAAGTCTTACGAAAATACAAGGGTCAGCTTTGTCAAATCAATCACATGTCCATATGAGAGCAATTATATCGTGACCTATAGAATCTACAGTCTCGTTTCTTACGTCGTTTGGTAAGCAAACTTTGACACACAATCCATGCAATTTATATGATGATATCGAGTTCCGTTTCGAAATTAGATGCAGAAGCATCCAAGTTTCCCGAAATACAAGGGTCAGCTTTGTCAAATCAATCACATGTCCATATGAGAGCAAATATATCGTGACCTATAGAATCTACAGTCTCGTTTCTTACGTCGTTTGTTAAGCAAACTTTGACACACAATCCATGCAATTTATATGATGATGTCGAGTTCCGTATCGAAATTAGATGCAGAAGCATCCAAGTCTCCCGAAATACAAGGGTCAGCTTTGTCAAATCAATCACCTGTCCATATGAGAGCAAATATATCGTGACCTATAGAATCTACAGTCTCGTTTCTTACGTCGTTGTTTAAGCAAACTTTGACACACAATCCATGCAATTTATATGATGATGTCGAGTTCCGTATCGAAATTAGATGCAGAAGCATCCAAGTCTCCCGAAATACAAGGGTCAGCTTTGTCAAATCAATCACATGTCCATATGAGAGCAAATATATCGTGACCTATAGAATCTACAGTCTCGTTTCTTACGTCGTTTGTAAAGCAAACTTTGACACACAATCCATGCAATTTATATGATGATATCGAGTTCCGTTTCGAAATTAGATGCAGAAGCATCCAAGTCTCCCGAAATACAAGGGTCAGCTTTGTCAAATCAATCACATGTCCATATGAGAGTAAATATATCGTGACCTATAGAATCTACAGTCTCCGTTTCTTACGTCGTTTGGTAACCAAACTTTGACACACAATCCATGCAATTTATATGATGATATCGAGTTCCGTATCGAAATTAGATGCAGAAGAACTTTGACACACAATCCATGCAATTTATATGATGATATCGAGATCCTTATCGAAATTAGATGCAGAAGCATCCAAATCTCACGAAATACAAGGGTCAGCTTTGTCAAATCAATCACATGTCCATATGAGAGCAAATATATCGTCAGCTAAAGAATCTACAGTCTCGTTTCTTACGTCGTTTGTTAAGCAAACTTTGACACACAATCCATGCAATTTATATGATGATATCGAGTTCCGTATCGAAATTAGATGCAGAAGCATCCAAGTCTCACGAAATACAAGGTCAGCTTTGTCAAATCAATCACATGTCCGTATGAGAGCAAATATATCGTGACCTATAATATCTACAGTCTCGTTTCTTACGTCGTTTGTTAAGCAAACTTTGACACACAATCCATGCAATTTATATGATGATATCGAGTTTCCGTATCGAAATTAGATGCAGAAGCATCCAAGTCTAACGAAATACAAGGTCAGCTTTGTCAAATCAATCAACATGTCCATATGAGAGCAAATATATCGTCAGCTTAAGAATCTACAGTCTCGTTTCTTACGTCGTTTGTTAAGCAAACTTTGACACACAATCCATGCAATTTATATGATGACGTCGATGTTCCGTATCGAAATTAGATGCAGAAGCATCCAAGTCTCACGAAATACAAGGGTCAGCTTTGTCAAATCAATCACATGTCCATATGAGAGCAAATATATCGTCAGCTAAAGAATCTACAGTCTCGTTTCTTACGTCGTTTGTTAAGCAAACTTTGACACACAATCCATGCAATTTATATGATGATATCGAGTTCCGTATCGAAATTAGATGCAGAAGCATCCAAGTCTTACGAAATCAAGGGTCAGCTTTGTCAATCAATCACATGTCCATATGAGAGCAAATATATCGTGACTTATAATATCTACAGTCTCGTTTCTTACGTCGTTTGTTAAGCAAACTTTGACACACAATTCCATGCAATTTATATGATGATATCGTGTTCCGTATCGAAATTAGATGCAAGAAGCATCCAAATCTCACGAAATACAAGGGTCAGCTTTGTCAAATCAATCACATGTCCATATGAGAGCAAATATATCGCAGCTAAAGAATCTACAGTCTCGTTTCTTACGTCGTTTGTTAAGCAAACTTTGACACACAATCCATGCAATTTATATGATGATATCGAGTTCCGTATCGAAATTAGATGCAGAAGCATCCAAGTCTCACGAAATACAAGGGTCAGCTTTGTCAAATCAATCACATGTCCTTATGAGAGCAAATATATCGTGACCTATAATATCTACAGTCTCGTTTCTTACGTCGTTTGTTAAGCAAACTTTGACACACAATCCTGCAATTTATATGATGATATCGAGTTCCGTATCGAAATTAAGATGCAGAAGCATCCAAGTCTAACGAAATACAAGGGTCAGCTTTGTCAAATCAATCACATGTCCATATGAGAGCAAATATATCGTCAGCTTAAGAATCTACAGTCTCGTTTCTTACGTCGTTTGTTAAGCAAACTTTGACACACAATCCATGCAATTTATATGATGAACGTCGAGTTCCGTATCGAAATTAGATGCAGAAGCATCCAAGTCTCACGAAATACAAGGGTCAGCTTTGTCAAATCAATCACATGTCCATATGAGAGCAAATATATCGTCAGCTAAAGAATCTACAGTCTCGTTTCTTACGTCGTTTGTTAAGCAAACTTTGACACACAATCCATGCAATTTATATGATGATATCGAGTTCCGTATCGAAATTAGATGCAGAAGCATCCAAGTCTTACGAAATACAAGGGTCAGCTTTGTCAAATCAATCACATGTCCATATGAGAGCAAATATATCGTGACTTATAATATCACAGTCTCGTTTCTTACGTCGTTTGTTAAGCAAACTTTGACACACAATCCATGCAATTTATATGATGATATCGTGTTCCGTATCGAAATTAGATGCAGAAGCATCCAAATCTCACGAAAATACAAGGGTCAGCTTTGTCAAATCAATCACATGTCCATATGAGAGCAAATATATCGTGACCTATAGAATCTACAGTCTCGTTTCTTACGACGATTGTTAAGCAAAACTTTGACACACAATCCATGCAATTTATATGATGATGTCGAGTTCCGTATCGAAATTAGATGCAGAAGCATCCAAGTCTCCCGAAATACAAGGGTCAGCTTTGTCAAATCAATCACATGTCCATATGAGAGCAAATATATCGTCAGCTAAAGAATCTACAGTCTCGTTTCTTACGTCGTTTGTTAAGCAAACTTTGACACACAATCCATGCAATTTATATGATGATGTCGAGTTCCGTATCGAAATTAGATGCAGAAGCATCCAAGTCTCACGAAATACAAGGGTCAGCTTTGTCAAATCAATCACATGTCCATATGAGAGCAAATATATCGTGACCTATTGAATCTACAGTCTCGTTTCTTACATCGTTTGTAAAGCAAACTTTGACACACAATCCATGCAATTTATATGATGATGTCGTGTTCCGTATCGAAATTAGATGCAGAAGCATCCAAGTCTCACGAAATACAAGGGTCAGCTTTGTCAAATCAATCACATGTCCATATGAGAGCAAATATATCGTGACCTATTGAATCTACAGTCTCGTTTCTTACGTCGTTTGTAAAGCAAACTTTGACACACAATCCATGCAATTTATATGATGATATCGAGTTCCGTATCGAAATTAGATGCAGAAGCATCCAAGTCTTACGAAATACAAGGGTCAGCTTTGTCAAATCAATCACATGTCCATATGAGAGCAAATATATCGTGACCTATAGAATCTACAGTCTCGTTTCTTACGACGTTTGTTAAGCAAACTTTGACACACAATCCATGCAATTTATATGATGATATCGAGTTCCGTATCGAAATTAGATGCAGAAGCATCCAAGTCTTACGAAATACAAGGGTCAGCTTTGTCAAATCAATCACATGTCCATATGAGAGCAAATATATCGTGACCTATAGAATCTACAGTCTCGTTTCTTACGTCGTTTGTTAAGCAAACTTTGACACACAATCCATGCAATTTATATGATGATGTCGAGTTCCGTTTCGAAATTAGATGCAGAAGCATCCAAGTCTCCCGAAATACAAGGATCAGCTTTGTCAAATCAATCACATGTCCATATGAGAGCAAATATATCGTGACCTATAGAATCTACAGTCTCGTTTCTTACGTCGTTTGTTAAGCAAACTTTGACACACAATCCATGCAATTTATATGATGATGTCGAGTTCCGTATCGAAATTAGATGCAGAAGCATCCAAGTCTCCCGAAATACAAGGGTCAGCTTTGTCAAATCAATCACATGTCCATATGAGAGCAAATATATCGTGACCTATAGAATCTACAGTCTCGTTTCTTACGTCGTTTGTAAAGCAAACTTTGACACACAATCCATGCAATTTATATGATGATATCGAGTTCCGTTTCGAAATTAGATGCAGAAGCATCCAAGTCTCCCGAAATACAAGGGTCAGCTTTGTCAAATCAATCACATGTCCATATGAGAGTAAATATATCATGACCTATAGAATCTACAGTCTCGTTTCTTACGTCGTTTGGTAAGCAAACTTTGACACACAATCCATGCAATTTATATGATGATATCGAGTTCCGTATCGAAATTAGATGCAGAAGAACTTTGACACACAATCCATGCAATTTATATGATGATATCGAGTTCCGTATCGAAATTAGATGCAGAAGCATCCAAATCTCACGAAATACAAGGGTCAGCTTTGTCAAATCAATCACATGTCCATATGAGAGCAAATATATCGTCAGCTAAAGAATCTACAGTCTCGTTTCTTACGTCGTTTGTTAAGCAAACTTTGACACACAATCCATGCAATTTATATGATGATATCGAGTTCCGTATCGAAATTAGATGCAGAAGCATCCAAGTCTCACGAAATACAAGGGTCAGCTTTGTAAAATCAATCACATGTCCATATGAGAGCAAATATATCGTGACCTATAATATCTACAGTCTCGTTTCTTACGTCGTTTGTTAAGCAAACTTTGACACACAATCCATGCAATTTATATGATGACGTCGAGTTCCGTATCGAAATTAGATGCAGAAGCATCCAAGTCTAACGAAATACAAGGGTCAGCTTTGTCAAATCAATCACATGTCCATATGAGAGCAAATATATCGTCAGCTTAAGAATCTACAGTCTCGTTTCTTACGTCGTTTGTTAAGCAAACTTTGACACACAATCCATGCAATTTATATGATGACGTCTTGTTCCGTATCGAAATTAGATGCAGAAGCATCCAAGTCTCACGAAATACAAGGGTCAGCTTTGTCAAATCAATCACATGTCCATATGAGAGCAAATATATCGTCAGCTAAAGAATCTACAGTCTCGTTTCTTACGTCGTTTGTTAAGCAAACTTTGACACACAATCCATGCAATTTATATGATGATATCGAGTTCCGTATCGAAATTAGATGCAGAAGCATCCAAGTCTTACGAAATACAAGGGTCAGCTTTGTCAAATCAATCACATGTCCATATGAGAGCAAATATATCGTCAGCTAAAGAATCTACAGTCTCGTTTCTTACGTCGTTTGTTAAGCAAACTTTGACACACAATCCATGCAATTTATATGATGATATCGAGTTCCGTATCGAAATTAGATGCAGAAGCATCCAAAGGTCAGCATCCAAGGGTCAGCTTTGTCAAATCAATCACATGTCCATATGAGAGCAAATATATCGTGACCTATAGAATCTACAGTCTCGTTTCTTACGACGTTTGTTAAGCAAACTTTGACACACAATCCATGCAATTTATATGATGATGTCGAGTTCCGTATCGAAATTAGATGCAGAAGCATCCAAGTCTCCCGAAATACAAGGGTCAGCTTTGTCAAATCAATCACATGTCCATATGAGAGCAAATATATCGTCAGCTAAAGAATCTACAGTCTCGTTTCTTACGTCGTTTGTTAAGCAAACTTTGACACACAATCCATGCAATTTATATGATGATGTCGAGTTCCGTATCGAAATTAGATGCAGAAGCATCCAAGTCTCACGAAATACAAGGGTCAGCTTTGTCAAATCAATCACATGTCCATATGAGAGTAAATATATCGTGCCCTATAGAATCTACAGTCTCGTTTCTTACGTCGTTTGGTAAGCAAACTTTGACACACAATCCATGCAATTTATATGATGATATCGAGTTCCGTATCGAAATTAGATGCAGAAGCATCCAAGTCTTACGAAATACAAGGGTCAGCTTTGTCAAATCAATCACATGTCCATATGAGAGCAATTATATCGTGACCTATAGAATCTACAGTCTCGTTTCTTACGTCGTTTGGTAAGCAAACTTTGACACACAATCCATGCAATTTATATGATGATATCGAGTTCCGTTTCGAAATTAGATGCAGAAGCATCCAAGTTTCCCGAAATACAAGGGTCAGCTTTGTCAAATCAATCACATGTCCATATGAGAGCAAATATATCGTGACCTATAGAATCTACAGTCTCGTTTCTTACGTCGTTTGTTAAGCAAACTTTGACACACAATCCATGCAATTTATATGATGATGTCGAGTTCCGTATCGAAATTAGATGCAGAAGCATCCAAGTCTCCCGAAATACAAGGGTCAGCTTTGTCAAATCAATCACATGTCCATATGAGAGCAAATATATCGTGACCTATAGAATCTACAGTCTCGTTTCTTACGTCGTTTGTAAAGCAAATTTTGACACACAATCCATGCAATTTATATGATGATATCGAGTTCCGTTTCGAAATTAGATGCAGAAGCATCCAAGTCACCCGAAATACAAGGGTCAGCTTTGTCAAATCAATCACATGTCCATATGAGAGTAAATATATCGTGACCTATAGAATCTACAGTCTCGTTTCTAACGTCGTTTGGTAAGCAAACTTTGACACACAATCCATGCAATTTATATGATGATATCGAGTTCCGTATCGAAATTAGATGCAGAAGCATCCAAGTCTCACGAAATACAAGGGTCAGCTTTGTCAAATCAATCACATGTCCATATGAGAGCAAATATAACGTGACCTATAATATCTACAGTCTCGTTTCTTACGTCGTTTGTTAAGCAAACTTTGACACACAATCCATGCAATTTATATGATGACGTCGAGTTCCGTATCGAAATTAGATGCAGAAGCATCCAAGTCTCACGAAATACAAGGGTCAGCTTTGTCAAATCAATCACATGTCCATATGAGAGCAAATATATCGTCAGCTAAAGAATCTACAGTCTCGTTTCTTACGTCGTTTGTTAAGCAAACTTTGACACACAATCCATGCAATTTATATGATGATATCGAGTTCCGTATCGAAATTAGATGCAGAAGCATCCAAATCTCACGAAATACAAGGGTCAGCTTTGTCAAATCAATCACATGTCCATATGAGAGCAAATATATCGTCAGCTAAAGAATCTACAGTCTCGTTTCTTACGTCGTTTGTTAAGCAAACTTTGACACACAATCCATGCAATTTATATCATGATATCGAGTTCCGTATCGAAATTAGATGCAGAAGCATCCAAGTCTCACGAAATACAAGGGTCAGCTTTGTCAAATCAATCACATGTCCATATGAGAGCAAATATAACGTGACCTATAATATCTACAGTCTCGTTTCTTACGTCGTTTGTTAAGCAAACTTTGACACACAATCCATGCAATTTATATGATGACGTCGAGTTCCGTATCGAAATTAGATGCAGAAGCATCCAAGTCTCACGAAATACAAGGGTCAGCTTTGTCAAATCAATCCACATGTCCATATGAGAGCAAATATATCGTCAGCTAAAAAATCTACAGTCTCGTTTCTTAGGTCGTTTGTTAAGCAAACTTTGACACACAATCCATGCAATTTATATGATGATATTCTAGTTCCGTATCAAATTAGATGCAGAAGCATCCAAGTCTTACGAAATACAGGGGTCAGCTTTGTCAAATCAATCACATGTCCATATGAGAGCAAATATATCGTGACCTATAATATCTACAGTCTCGTTTCTTACGTCGTTTGTTAAGCAAACTTTGACACACAATCCATGCAATTTATATGATGATATCGAGTTTCCGTATCGAAATTAGATGCAGAAGCATCCAAATCTCACGAAATACAAGGGTCAGCTTTGTCAAATCAATCACATGTCCATATGAGAGCAAATATATCGTGACCTATAGAATCTACAGTCTCGTTTCTTACGTCGTTGTTAAGCAAACTTTGACACACAATCCATGCAATTTATATGATGATGTCGAGTTCCGTATCGAAATTAGATGCAGAAGCATCCAAGTCTCCCGAAATACAAGGGTCAGCTTTGTCAAATCAATCACATGTCCATATGAGAGCAAATATATCGTCAGCTAAAGAATCTACAGTCTCGTTTCTTACGTCGTTTGTTAAGCAAACTTTGACACACAATCCATGCAATTTATATGATGATGTCGAGTTCCGTATCGAAATTAGATGCAGAAGCATCCAAGTCTCACGAATTACAAGGGTCAGCTTTGTCAAATCAATCACATGTCCATATGAGAGTAAATATATCGTGACCTATTGAATCTACAGTCTCGTTTCTTACGTCAGTTTGTAAAGCAAACTTTGACCACAATCCATGCAATTTATATGATGATGTCGAGTTCCGTATCGAAAATTAGATGCAGAAGCATCCAAGTCTCCGAAATACAAAGGGTCAGCTTTGTCAAATCATCACATGTCCATATGAGAGCAAATATATCGTGACCTATAGAATCTACAGTCTCGTTTCTTACGTCGTTTGGTAAGCAAACTTTGACACACAATCCATGCAATTTATATGATGATGTCGAGTTCCGTATCGAAATTAGATGCAGAAGCATCCAAGTCTCCCGAAATACAAGGGTCAGCTTTGTCAAATCAATCACATGTCCATATGAGAGCAAATATATCGTCAGCTAAAGAATCTACAGTCTCGTTTCTTACGTCGTTTGTTAAGCAAACTTTGACACACAATCCATGCAATTTATATGATGATGTCGAGTTCCGTATCGAAATTAGATGCAGAAGCATCCAAGTCTCACGAAATACAAGGGTCAGCTTTGTCAAATCAATCACATGTCCATATGAGAGCAAATATATCGTGACCTATTGAATCTACAGTCTCGTTTCTTACGTCGTTTGTAAGCAAACTTTGACACACAATCCATGCAATTTATATGATGATGTCGTGTTCCGTATCGAAATTAGATGCAGAAGCATCCAAGTCTCACGAAATACAAGGGTCAGCTTTGTCAAATCAATCACATATCCATATGAGAGCAAATATATCGTGACCTATTGAATCTACAGTCTCGTTTCTTACGTCGTTTGTAAAGCAAACTTTGACACACAATCCATGCAATTTATATGATGATATCGAGTTCCGTATCGAAATTAGATGCAGAAGCATCCAAGTCTTACGAAATACAAGGGTCAGCTTTGTCAAATCAATCACATGTCCATATGAGAGCAAATATATCGTGACCTATAAAATCTACAGTCTCGTTTCTTACGACGTTTGTTAAGCAAACTTTGACACACAATCCATGCAATTTATATGATGATATCGAGTTCCGTATCGAAATTAGATGCAGAAGCATCCAAGTCTTACGAAATACAAGGGTCAGCTTTGTCAAATCAATCACATGTCCATATGAGAGCAAATATATCGTGACCTATATAATCTACAGTCTCGTTTCTTACGTCGTTTGTTAAGCAAACTTTGACACACAATCCATGCAATATATATGATGATGTCGAGTTCCGTATCGAAATTAGATGCAGAAGCATCCAAGTCTTACGAAGTACAAGGGTCAGCTTTGTCAAATCAATCACATGTCCATATGAGAGCAAATATATCGTGACCTATAAAATCTACAGTCTCGTTTCTTACGTCGTTTGTTAAGCAAACTTTGACACACAATCCATGCAATTTATATGATGATGTCGTGTTCCGTACCGAAATTAGATGGCAGAAGCATCCAAGTCTCACGAAATACAAGGGTCAGCTTTGTCAAATCAATCACATGTCCATATGAGAGCAAATATATCGTGACCTATAGAATCTACAGTCTCGTTTCTTACGACGTTTGTTAAGCAAACTTTGACACACAATCCATGCAATTTATATGATGATATCGAGTTCCGTATCGAAATTAGATGCAGAAGCATCCAAGTCTTAGGAAATACAAGGGTCAGCTTTGTCAAATCAATCACATGTCCATATGAGAGCAAATATATCGTGACCTATAATATCTACAGTCTCGTTTCTTATGTCGTTTGGTAAGCAAACTTTGACACACAATCCATGCAATTTATATGATGATATCGAGTTCCGTATCGAATTAGATGCAGAAGCATCCAAGTCTCACGAAATACAAGGTCAGCTTTGTCAAATCAATCACATGTCCATATGAGAGCAAATATATCGTGACCTATGAATCTACAGTCTCGTTTCTTACGTCGTTTGTTAAGCAAACTTTGACACACAATCCATGCAATTTATATGATGATGTCGTGTTCCGTATCGTAATTAGATGCAGAAGCATCCAAGTCTCACGAAATACAAGGGTCAGCTTTGTCAAATCAATCACATGTCCATATGAGAGCAAATATATCGTGACCTATAGAATCTACAGTCTCGTTTCTTACGTCGTTTGTTAAGCAAACATTGACACACAATCATGCAATTTATATGATGATGTCGAGTTCCGGTTCGAAGATAGATGCAGAAGCATCCAAGTCTTAGGAAATACAAGGGTCAGATTTGTCAAATCAATCACATGTCCATATTGAGAGCAAATATATCGTCAGCTAAAGAATCTACAGTCTCGTTTCTTACGTCGTTTGTTAAGCAAACTTTGACACACAATCCATGCAATTTATATGATGATATCGAGTTCCGTTTCGAAGATAGATGCAGAAGCATCCAAGTCTTACGAAATACAAGGGTCAGCTTTGTCAAATCAAACACATGTCCATATGAGAGCAAATATATCGTGACCTATAGAATCTACAGTCTCGTTTCTTACGTCGTTTGTTAAGCAAACTTTGACACACAATCCATGCAATTTATATGATGATATCGAGTTCCGTATCGAAATTAGATGCAGAAGCATCCAAGTCTCACGAAATACAAGGGTCAGCTTTGTCAAATCAATCACATGTCCATATGAGAGCAAATATATCGTGACCTATAATATCTACAGTCTCGTTTCTTACGTCGTTTGTTAAGCAAACTTTGACACACAATCCATGCAATTTATATGATGATATCGAGTTCCGTATCGAAATTAGATGCAGAAGCATCCAAGTCTTACGAAATACAAGGGTCAGCTTTGTCAAATCAATCACATGTCCATATGAGAGCAAATATATCGTGACCTATAGAATCCACAGTCTCGTTTCTTACGTCGTTTGTTAAGCAAACTTTGACACACAATCCATGCAATTTATATGATGATATCGTGTTCCGTTTCGAAGATAGATGCAGAAGCATCCAAGTCTCACGAAATACAAGGGTCAGCTTTGTCAAATCAATCACATGTCCATATGAGAGCAAATATAACGTCAGCTAAAGAATCTACAGTCTCGTTTCTTACGTCGTTTGTTAAGCAAACTTTGACACACAATCCATGCAATTTATATGATGATATCGAGTTCCGTTTCGAAGATAGATGCAGAAGCATCCAAGTCTCACGAAATACAAGGGTCAGCTTTGTCAAATCAATCACATGTCCATATGAGAGCAAATATATCGTCAGCTAAAGAATCTACAGTCTCGTTTCTTACGTTGTTTGTTAAGCAAACTTTGACACACAATCCATGCAATTTATATGATGATGTCGTGTTCCGTATCGAAATTAGATGCAGAAGCATCCAAGTCTCACGAAATACAAGGGTCAGCTTTGTCAAATCAATCACATGTCCATATGAGAGCAAATATATCGTGACCTATTGAAACTACAGTCTCGTTTCTTACGTCGTTTGTTAAGCATCGAAATTAGATGCAGAAGCATCCAAGTCTTACGAAATACAAGGGTCAGCTTTGTCAAATCAATCACATGTCCATATGAGAGCAAATATATCGTCAGCTAAAGAATCTACAGTCTCGTTTCTTACGTCGTTTGTTAAGCAAACTTTGACACACAATCCATGCAATTTATACGATGATATCGAGTTCCGTTTCGAAATTAGATGCAGAAGCATCCAAGTCTTACGAAATACAAGGGTCAGCTTTGTCAAATCAATCACATGTCCATATGAGAGCAAATATATCGTGACCTATAATATCTACAGTCTCGTTTCTTACGTCGTTTGTTAAGCAAACTTTGACACACAATCCATGCAATTTATATGATGATATCGAGTTCCGTATCGAAATTAGATGCAGAAGCATCCAAGTCTCACGAAATACAAGGGTCAGCTTTGTCAAATCAATCACATATGAGAGCAAATATATCGTGACCTATAATATCTACAGTCTCGTTTCTTACGTCGTTTGTTAAGCAAACTTTGACACACAATCCATGCAATTTATATGATGATATCGAGTTCCGTATCGAAATTAGATGCAGAAGCATCCAAGTCTAACGAAATACAAGGGTCAGCTTTGTCAAATCAATCACATGTCCATATGAGAGCAAATATATCGTGACCTATAGAATCTACAGTCTCGTTTCTTACGTCGTTTGTTAAGCAAACTTTGACACACAATCCATGCAATTTATATGATGATATCGTGTTCCGTATCGAAATTAGATGCAGAAGCATCCAAGTCTCACGAAATACAAGGGTCAGCTTTGTCAAATCAATCACATGTCCATATGAGAGCAAATATATCGTCAGCTAAAGAATCTACAGTCTCGTTTCTTACGTCGTTTGTTAAGCAAACTTTGACACACAATCCATGCAATTTATATGATGATGTCGTGTTCCGTATCGAAATTAGATGCAGAAGCATCCAAGTCTCACGAAATACAAGGGTCAGCTTTGTCAAATCAATCACATGTCCATATGAGAGCAAATATATCGTGACCTATAGAATATACAGTCTCGTTTCATACGTTGTTAGTTAAGCAAACTTTGACACACAATCCATGCAATTTATATGATGATGTCGAGTTCCGTATCGAAATTAGATGCAGAAGCATCCAAGTCTCACGAAATACAAGGGTCAGCTTTGTCAAATCAATCACATGTCCATATGAGAGCAAATATATCGTGACCTATAGAATCTACAGTCTCGTTTCTTACGTCGTTTGTTAAGCAAACTTTGACACACAATCCATGCAATTTATATGATGATGTCGTGTTCCGTATCGAAATTAGATGCAGAAGCATCCAAGTCTCACGAAATACAAGGGTCAGCTTTGTCAAATCAATCACATGTCCATATGAGAGCAAATATATCGTGATCTATAGAATCTACAGTCTCGTTTCTTACGTCGTTTGTTAAGCAAACTTTGACACACAATCCATGCAATTTATATGATGATGTCGTGTTCCGTATCGAAATTAGATGCAGAAGCATCCAAGTCTCACGAAATACAAGGGTCAGCTTTGTCAAATCAATCACATGTCCATATGAGAGCAAATATATCGTGACCTATTGAAACTACAGTCTCGTTTCTTACGTCGTTTGTTAAGCAAACTTTGACACACAATCCATGCAATTTATATGATGATATCGAGTTCCGTATCGAAATTAGATGCAAAAGCATCCAAGTCTTACGAAATACAAGGGTCAGCTTTGTCAAATCAATCACATGTCCATATGAGAGCAAATATATCGTCAGCTAAAGAATCTACAGTCTCGTTTCTTACGTCGTTTGTTAAGCAAACTTTGACACACAATCCATGCAATTTATACGATGATATCGAGTTCCGTTTCGAAATTAGATGCAGAAGCATCCAAGTCTTACGAAATACAAGGGTAAGCTTTGTCAAATCAATCACATGTCCATATGAGAGCAAATATATCGTGACCTATAATATCTACAGTCTCGTTTCTTACGTCGTTTGTTAAGCAAACTTTGACACACAATCCATGCAATTTATATGATGATATCGAGTTCCGTATCGAAATTAGATGCAGAAGCATCCAAGTCTCACGAAATACAAGGGTCAGCTTTGTCAAATCAATCACATGTCCATATGAGAGCAAATATATCGTGACCTATAATATCTACAGTCTCGTTTCTTACGTCGTTTGTTAAGCAAACTTTGACACACAATCCATGCAATTTATATGATGATATCGAGTTCCGTATCGAAATTAGATGCAGAAGCATCCAAGTCTAACGAAATACAAGGGTCAGCTTTGTCAAATCAATCACATGTCCATATGAGAGCAAATATATCGTGACCTATAGAATCTACAGTCTCGCTTCTTACGTCGTTTGTTAAGCAAACTTTGACACACAATCCATGCAATTTATATGATGATATCGTGTTCCGTATCGAAATTAGATGCAGAAGCATCCAAGTCTCACGAAATACAAGGGTCAGCTTTGTCAAATCAATCACATGTCCATATGAGAGCAAATATATCGTCAGCTAAAGAATCTACAGTCTCGTTTCTTACGTCGTTTGTTAAGCAAACTTTGACACACAATCCATGCAATTTATATGATGATGTCGTGTTCCGTATCGAAATTAGATGCAGAAGCATCCAAGTCTCACGAAATACAAGGGTCAGCTCTGTCAAATCAATCACATGTGCATATGAGAGCAAATATATCGTGACCTATAGAATCTACAGTCTCGTTTCTTACGTCGTTTGTTAAGCAAACTTTGACACACAATCCATGCATTTTATATGATGATGTCGAGTTCCGTATCGAAATTAGATGCAGAAGCATCCAAGTCTCACGAAATACAAGGGTCAGCTTTGTCAAATCAATCACATGTCCATATGAGAGCAAATATATCGTGACCTATAGAATCTACAGTCTCGTTTCTTACGTCGTTTGTTAAGCAAACTTTGACACACAATCCATGCAATTTATATGATGATGTCGTGTTCCGTATCGAAATTAGATGCAGAAGCATCCAAGTCTCACGAAATACAAGGGTCAGCTTTGTCAAATCAATCACATGTCCATATGAGAGCAAATATATCGTGACCTATAGAATCTACAGTCTCGTTTCTTACGTCGTTTGTTAAGCAAACTTTGACACACAATCCATGCAATTTATATGATGATGTCGTGTTCCGTATCGAAATTAGATGCAGAAGCATCCAAGTCTCACGAAATACAAGGGTCAGCTTTGTCAAATCAATCACATGTCCATATGAGAGCAAATATATCGTGACCTATAGAATCTACAGTCTCGTTTCTTACGTCGTTTGTTAAGCAAACTTTGACACACAATCCATGCAATTTATATGATGATGTCGAGTTCCGTATCGAAATTAGATGCAGAAGCATCCAAGTCTCACGAAACACAAGGGGTCAGCTTTGTCAAATCAATCACATGTCCATATGAGAGCAAATATATCGTGACCTATAGAATCTACAGTCTCGTTCCTTACGTCGTTTGTTAAGCAAACTTTGACACACAATCCATGCAATTTATATGATGATATCGAGTTCCGTTTCGAAGATAGATGCAGAAGCATCCAAGTCTTACGAAATACAAGGGTCAGCTTTGTCAAATCAATCACATGTCCATATGAGAGCAAATATATCGTGACCTATAGAATCTACAGTCTCGTTTCTTACGTCGTTTGTTTAAGCAAACTTTGACACACAATCCATGCAATTTATATGATGATATCGAGTTCCGTATCGAAATTAGATGCAGAAGCATCCAAGTCTCACGAAATACAAGGGTCAGCATTGTCAAATCAAACACATGTCCATATGAGAGCAAATATATCGTGACCTATAGAATCTACAGTCTCGTTCCTTACGTCGTTTGTTAAGCAAACTTTGACACACAATCCATGCAATTTATATGATGAATCGTGTTCCGTATCGAAATTAGATGCAGAAGCATCCAAGTCTTACGAAATACAAGGGTCAGCTTTGTCAAATCAATCACATGTCCATATGAGAGCCAAATATATCGTGACCTATAGAATCTACAGTCTCGTTTCTTACGTCGTTGTTAAGCAAACTTTGACACACAATCCATGCAATTTATATGAATGATATCGAGTTCCGTATCGAAATTAGATGCAGAAGCATCCAAGTCTCACGAAATATAAGGGTCAGCTTTGTCAAATCAATCACATGTCCATATGAGAGCAAATATATCGTGACCTATAGAATCTACAGTCTCGTTTCTTACGTCGTTTGTTAAGCAAACTTTGACACACAATCCATGCAATTTATATGATGATATCGAGTTCTGTAATGGCGCTTGCATTGACTATGGATTTTTCTTGCAATAGCTATTTTTTTTATTAATTTTTTTTGCATTTAAATTTTAACGGCTCAGTACGGCGACCTCTGTGAACAATATGCGTGAACGTATGCGAATTATCTATCAGCCAATTGACGTTCTACCCTTATTTATTTTTATGCTTTTACCAACATTTTTGGAATAGAAACGTTAGTTGAAATCATTACCAAGGTTTCATCTAGAATTTTTTAGATTTTCTCGTTCATTTGGTTTAGTGAAGCTCATACCGTCAACTACAAAAAATGTTAATACAAAGTTTCTTTCTTAACCTACATTAAAGTTGTGCTTAATTGGAAATTGTTTTCACTTATAAAAATTCTAATTTTTATTCTTGAGTTTACTCTATTTTGCATAGTAAGTACGCCTTTCGTTTTTCTTTCCCATTTAATTTTTTTGGTAAAGGAAAAAAACTAAGAGAAAAAAAAATATTTTTTTCATTTTATTAGCATTTTCGCATAGGATTCCATGACGAGGTTATGTCAGGAGATTTTTCCTTTCAATAAATACATGGTTATGTATTTGGATTGATTTCTCTCACAATATACGCTTTAAAATACCTCAACTGGTAATTATTTTTTCTTCTGCGCACAGGTTTTGGTTTTATTTTTCTCATTTGATATTTCTTCATTCCTATAGGCTGAATTGCTTAATATTGCAACAGGCTAACCTGCCTAAGGTTAGGTGAGATCGAAATTTTTGCTGCTGGCACAAAAAATTTGCTCAATTTGTGGAGATCCCATATGCAGATTTAGTTCTCACTGTCATCTCAACAAACGCAACGTAAACGAATCGAATGTTCTGTGTTCTACCGCCGCATTGATTGTCCAAACAAGTGAAGTGAAAGAAAACCCCAAATATCCAATAAAATCGCTGCTAAAATAGCCGGTTTGGTACCAATCAAGCCCAAACCAAGTTTCCATTTTGTGAAAAGTGCGAGAAATCCCCAAACACCAATTTTA
This sequence comes from Musca autumnalis, assembly GCF_047663935.1. Taxonomy (NCBI): domain Eukaryota; kingdom Metazoa; phylum Arthropoda; class Insecta; order Diptera; family Muscidae; genus Musca; species Musca autumnalis. Next base: position 21,831 of record NW_027411683.1, read on the forward strand.
TCGTAGTGTAATACCTATCGAATTAGCCTTTTCCTCCATGAAAAAAAAGTGCCGCCGGAAAATTCGACTAATGTAAAAGAAATACGAAATTTGCGAAAATCCGTCATTCTAATTGTCCATATAAGTGCTGCTAAATATCATTAAATTACCTATACCTAATCAAGAATCAGAGAAATTTTGCTTTAATTCAGTCACGACATAGTGTTTTATATATATTTGCCTAAACTTCTTCAAAACATTGATTTCGAGTGTTATAAGCATTGGTTAATTGGTTTAAATTTTTGCTCTCAAGAAAAAAAAAGAAAATTGTTTGAAAATAAAAAAGTCATAGAGTGCGAAAAAATGGAAAGAAAACATACAACAAAAGTCTCTACATGAATGTTAAGAAAAAAAATATAAAACAAAAAGAAGAAAGAAAACCACAATCGCATTTGCATAAGAAAAAAATCTTAAATAAAAATTTTACAGAATATTTCAGCAGAAAGTGAAGTGTACAAATTTTTGATACCGTTGGTTTGTTTGTAAGAAAAAAGAAATATCACCTAATATACACAAGCTTGTGCATATAAATTTTTGGAATTTATGACCATTAATGATCATTAAAAAATCAGTGTCAACCTATTTGAGATTTACTGCCAGTGCAATGTTAAGTGATGTTCCTTTACAACTGTTAACCAATGGTCAATGATAATTACAAGTGTGTGTGAATGTTGTAACTCTGCCGTTTAACATTTCTTACTGTTAACTTAACATTTTTAAGCAACCATCACAAAAACTCTACACTCTCTCATTATTGAATAACACTCTCTGAGAACACAACCAACAGAGAACACCTTTACCTGCAGTCTCTTTGTACTATCGTGGTCCCCATTGGTACCACTCTGCCGACGTCGAAAGCGCTTTCAACGAAGGAGAAACCACAACAGAGAATCAAAGTAAGTCATTGAACCTCTTTTATTTAAATTTGCATATGATAATGATGAAGAGAGAAAGGGAAAGAGTGACCATGTAAACATATAGTTTCCAATGATATTTAACTTGTAATCTTTCGTTGATTTTAGCCAAACATTATTATTAAAATATGTTACACAAAAAAAAAAATTACGTTTTAAAATTTAATATTAGTTAAAATAATGTAATACTTTCCCCTTAAATAACATGTTGAAAATTACTAGAAATTATTACTGAACTATATGGTCACCCTTTCTCTATCCTTTGGTTGCATTTTGGAATATGAATATGGTTTTGATACCCAACATGCCCAAATAACTAGAACAGTGTTTTTTTTTGTAACAAGAAAGATAAAATTACAATCTACATGCAACTTTAAGCAAAATTCGAGATAAATTTTTCTAAACAAAAACTGAAAGAAAAAAACTCAATATACACTTTACAAGATCTTTTGTTGTTGTTTTCCCTCCAAATAACACTCGACTTATAGATTGTCCAACAACCGATAGATATTATTTTTGATTTAATTTGTCTCATTATTATTCTACTATATAGTGTTAAATTTTTCCATGGATATATATGTATATATAATTTATTTAATTTTTTTTATTTTTTATAATGTTCTAATTATTATTTAGTAATAATAATATCCCGTTCTCTTATAATTAAAATATAAATTACCCATCGATTAGATTACATATGTACGCGGGAAAATAATTTCATTATTTCTCTTCTATATTTCAAACTAGTATTTTTCTCTAAATTTCTGTTTCCATCATTACGACCTTTCGTCATTGTTTGATTAAAAGCCTTTAAATTTCATAGTATATAAACAACATTTAAAATCATAAATTGAATTAGTAGAGCGGATCTAATGAAATTATTTTGTCCATCTTTCATTAATATATATGCCCTTACTTTTCATTTGGAATCATAAAGAATGATAGATGAGATTACAGAATATTATAATTTCATTAAATTACTTCTAAGAGAGTCAAATGTTGGTTTCTGAATTATTTAATAAAGAGAAAAAATGAATTTCGAGTAAATTAAAAATAATCTGTTTGAGTTCCCTGTAAGGTAGGTAAGGGTTTGTTATGAACATCTATGGGGCTGCAACAACTAACTACTCTTAGCTTGGACGCAGCATGTTGCAGCCATGGTTGGGTGGGTTTCTACGACAACAAAACATCACGTTGTCCACATCATTTGATCTCTTTCGTTTCTCCCTCTCAATAGTTCTACATTCTCTCTCCACTGTCCAATTTTCAATGTCTGTATACTTTCCTTTTCCGTTCTGTTAATCTTTTAACATGACCCTTGTTTCATTCAGCTGTTTCCGTTTCCTTTTCTGTGTTTATCTCCTTTTATACACTCAAGCAAAAATGCACGTATCTTTTATATTCAAATGTATGCTCAGTGGCGTAGGGATCATTGAAGGCATTCGGACCCCCCCTCCGACGAGCTATAAGGCTGGTTCCAAGCGTGCATTCCTATCAATGAGTATCCCATCAACACCTGCCACATTTTTACCTCGTTGTATGCTACAGTATATAATATAAAATGGCGCCCAACGTGGGGCCCGAATAAGAATAGTATATTTTAAAAATCACCATCTGGCAGTTGCCACAGTTATTCGGCTTCACCAAAAATACTTTTCAAACTTGTTAATCATTTACATACTATCATTCTATCTCGTTTTATTTCCCCCTTTTAAGGTATTGAGTAACTAATAGGAATACATTTTGGGTCAGTTAGTCATCCTTAAATGGCCATTAGTTTCCAATACTTTCCTTTCAATTACACTATGGTCTTGTTGGTACCAGAGATTGGTGTGGAATTCCGCTTCTGGACTTTATTTAGCTAGATCTAACCTGCCAATACTTTGGATCAATATAGCCATAGCCTTTATCATTCTTCTGGAAATATGGAATAGAATTTCCATACCAGTGTATGAGTTTTTCTTTCTATCCTATTCAACTTTCTCTTTCTTTCCTTGAGTCAAATGATGTCCTTAAATAACAAACCTTTGCTACCATAGGGTTCTCAAACAGATTAACATTGATATAGGAAATCAGGTATTCCGTTTTCTTGATTGAAAGTATTTTTTTTAATCATTTTTCTTTTTATTAAACTCTTTGAAAATTATTATTCTTTTATAACTAATTTCTTTTCGAGTGTAAAGCGTTAACTATTTTAAATTTTTTTCCATTTTTTTCTTTTGTTCTGTATATACTCCAAGAATTTGGACTTTAGTCCAGAAATTGATTTATTACTCAAAATTTAGTCTTTTTTTTAACCCTCTACAAGTATTTACACTTTTTTGTTTTATCTACCACTCAAAGTTTTAAAGCTTTTTGTATAATTTTTTTTGATCCCTTATTAATTCTGTCTATAGTACGTGCCAATATTTCTGTACTTGCACCGAGGGAAAAATTAATCAGTATTTTAGCAGCAGCAGCCAGCATATCCATTTTATAAGAAATTATTCGCTTACCTTCACATACAAGTGGAGTTCTGAACTCAACGTTTTTATGACGATATTTTGAATGCTATTCATGCATTAACACTACAAACATTAGTTATTGTTGCGTTGTTGAGATATTGATCACGTGATTGTTGCTCAATACATTTTTGGGTTTTTTAGAATTTCTTGTAATTCTGGGAATTATCCTTGCGTCAAATTTTGGAAGTAATTTGATAACCCAGTTCTGGTTTTCCCGTTGAATGGTTATCGAATTTAGTTACGGTTGAATATAGTTATCGGCTGTCTTATTAATTTAGGGAAAATATACTCAAGGATCGCATAACTAAATATTGTTTATGGATTTATTTCCATAGTCGTTTGCACTGGTGTTTTTTAAATTCACTACGAATTTAAACATTCATATTAAAAATAATTTTTTTCCAGTTTTCATTCTTCAATATTGAGCCCATTTCATAGAAATCTAAAGAGTAACGGAAATATTGAGAATTCGTTTTATTTTTAAGGCCATTCCAAAAAGCAGACACTTTGATTTATTTTAAACGTCAGTTTTGGTTTTTTCCGTTTCAAATTGTTTCCCAAATGAACCGAAGTATATAGTAATAGTTTGTTTGCTGTATTTTCACGAAGCATACTCAAGGTCCAATCGAGATAGGATTTTTTTTCCTGTAACGATTTTCATTGATTTTTCCCAATCGACTTCGATTTTAGATACATTTGGTTATACCAAGATTTTTTTTTTTTTTTTTTTTTTTTTATTCAACGTTGGACTTGATTATAGGTCATTAACAGGAAAAGAAGTACTAAACTACTTTCAAAATACTATTTAGAAATATAATTTGAATTAGATTGGTGATCTTTTTCCTGAAGTGGTTTCCAAAATATATCGCCTTGGATAAAGGACAATAAATCACTTTATTTGTTTATTTTGTGATTAACTTTATATGAGTATTTTTTTTGAAATTAATTGCTCAAGAGTTACTCGATTTGTAAAGCTTCGGATTAATATTTAGCTTGAGCTCCGGCATCATTTTTATAGTTTTCCCAATTTTTACGATCAGTGGTAGAGAGTAAGTCGGTTTTCCTGATATATCCTTTTAAGGACCTGGAATTTTCTCAGTTTTTGATTGATTCCATTGCTTTAAAGTTCCTATTTTCTATTCGTTTAATTAGCGGTTAATAGTAGGGGGATTTTTGTTCCCTGATAGATCATTTGTTCTTACCTAATTTCATTATATTATTTCAATATGGCGTTTGTGCAAGGTAATGAGGAGGCGATAAACGATCCTTCAGAGGAAACTCCTGTATGCGGAGGATGCGCGACATTGATTAGGAACAAAACCACATTTGTCAAGACCAATTGTGGACATACATTCCATAAATCCTGTCTGGCAAAATGCGAGAAATTAAGGCCGTACTGCCCTGTCTGCAATTTAAGATTGTATAGCGAGCCTTCAACCCCCAGTTCATCCGGTGCTTGTACTAGGTCCCAAACCAAGGCAGCCTCTGCTCAACCAGCAGGCAGTTTACCAATTGAAGACCAGTCTAGCTCTGCTTCTGCGGTGCTAACGAATACCACTGTTGTAGATAACACTCTTAATATTCGTTCTGGTGATCTTCACCAAATGATCAGTTCGATTGTTTCCGAACAACAGGCTCAACTCCTTGCTAGCCTTGACAACCGAATCTCTCGTTTAGTTCAGAGCAATGTTGAGTCACATTTTTCTAGACTAAACCTAAACGGGCAAAGCACCTCAGCTTCTGCTGTGCCTGGCGCTAACCAGCCAACGCCTCCAAACCGAATGCGTACTGCAGAAGAGATTGAACGCACATTCCATGAAATGTTCGGGAATCCTCTAAATAATTCTCAGAACAATGGTCGCTTGAATACAAGTAATTCTGTACCTCCTGGCTCTCAACACTCATCATCTTCAGATTTGTCATCAAGACCAGACAAAGTCCTTCACATCATTGCCAACTGGAGGATAAAATTCACGGGTAATTCGGCCGGCATTAGTGTAGAGAACTTCATATACAGGATCGAATCGCTTACTGTACAAACGCTGCAAGGAGATTTCGATTTGCTTTGTCGAAACGCAAGTTCACTTTTCGAAGGAAAGGCCGCCGATTGGTTTTGGCGTTACCATCGGTCAGTATCCCATGTATCCTGGAGTGACTTGTGCAGGGCCTTGCGACAACAATATGGTGATTCACGATCTGATGTTGACATTAGGGAACTCATTAGGGACCGAAAACAAAAACAGGGCGAAAGCTTTGATAATTTCTATGATTCGGTGGTCGAATTAACAGATAGATTGAAGGAGCCTTTATCGAGTGGAATGTTAGTGGAGGTTTTAAGAAGAAATTTATTACCCGAAATTCAACACGAGATTTTGAATTTAAAAATCACCTCGATTCAAGAGCTCAGGGATGTATGCAGGAGGAGGGAATTTTTCCTTCAGGACATTCGACGCAAGCATGGAAGTGGGTTTTCTAAACCAGCTATGATAGGGAAAAAAGTCTATGGTATAGATGAAGTGTTGGTAGACGACGATGTAGAGTTACCGCCTGCCGAAAACGACCAAATTTCTGCTTTGAGCTTAAATTGCTGGAATTGTCATCAGGAAGGACATCGCTACCAGGACTGCCTGTCTGAAAGGACAATCTTTTGTTATGGTTGCGGTGCTCCCGATACTTACAAACCGCAATGCAAAAGATGTAACCCAAAAAACTGTCGTTCGGGTGCACAAACGAGTGCACCGAGAAAGAAACCCGATGTGGAGTAACGATACTCCAAAGACCAAAAATACCTACAATTGATACCATACCCGAATGTGACAATAACAAAATTAGTACCAAAAACTTTAATGAACTTGATTCGGATAGGTCTGTTTCAACCACACACACATTCAAACCTTTACATGTACGTGTAAAGGAGTATTATGAAGCACGAGACAGGATCTTCAACGAAATTCCAAAAACATCTAGGTCGGCTAGGCGGATTCGAGACTTCTGGAAGAAGGTGAAAAGTTTCAATAAGAAATTTGTGTGCTCAGTTTTAGATAAACCCTCCGATATTCGACCATATGCTGAGGTCATCCTCTTTGGGGAGAAGATGTTAGGGTTGATGGATACAGGAGCCTCTCTGAGTTGTGTAGGTGCAGGAGCTGCTAGGAAGTACTTGGAGTCAGGGAAATTTTATAAAAAGTTGAAATCTTTTGTGAAAACAGCAGATGGCAAGACCCAGGATATTGTAGGCTTCGTAGACACAAAGATAACGTTCAAAGGATTGGAGAAGGATATTACAATCTTTATTATACCTAGTTTAGATAGGGATCTGTTCTTAGGGGTGGACTTTTGGAACCTATTTGATTTGCTTCCGTCAGGATTGTTGTGTAAGGATTACATGTCTGATTCGATGTCTATGATATCCGAGGTTACCCCACAAGTTCAGCTTTCTGAGTTACAAAGGCAAAAATTAAATAAAATTGTTGCTCTTTTTCCGTCGTTTGCTAAGGAAGGATTAGGCAGAACTCGTGTCCTTGAACATGTTATAGACACTGGTTCTGCCAAGCCAATTAAGCAACGACATTTTCCGGTCTCACCGGCCATTGAAAAATTGATATACGATGAATTAGATAGAATGCTTGAACTTGGGGTAATCGAAGAATCAAATAGTCCATGGTCGTCTCCTGTTGTCCTTCACAGGAAACCGGGGAAAAATAGATTGTGTTTGGACAGTCGAAAGTTAAATTCAGTTACTGTAGGCGACGCTTATCCGTTACCCCACATTGATGGTATTTTAAGTCGTCTGCCAAAAGCCGAGTATATAACTGCCTTAGATCTGAAGGATGCCTTTTGGCAGATTCCGTTGGATCGGCAGTCAAAAGAGAAAACAGCATTCACCGTTCCTGGGAGACCGTTGTACCATTACACGGTCATGCCATTCGGCTTGTGTAATGCGCCTCAGACCATGTCGCGTCTCATGGATAAGGTCATTCCACCGGCTCTCAGGACGGAAGTGTTTGTTTATCTTGATGACTTGCTGATTGTTTCGGAATCTTTCGAAAGACATCTGGAAGTTCTAAGGCTAGTGGCTGGTAAGATACGCGAATCAGGGCTAACCATCAATGTGGAGAAAAGTAACTTCTGCGTGGCAGAGGTGAAATATCTTGGCCATTTAGTTGGAGGTGGTGTCATAAAGACTGACCCAGAAAAGGTGTCAGCTATCACTGACTTTCCTGTGCCGAACTCTGTTAAACAAATTAGAAGATTCCTAGGGATGACGGGGTGGTATAGGAAATTCATCAGGGACTACGCTTCTATTGCCACGCCTCTGACAGATCTCACTAAGACAAAACGCAAGTTTATTTGGAATGATGAAGCTCAAAAAGCGTTTGAGACTTTAAAGACCCATCTGAGCACCGCCCCAGTTCTACATAGCCCAGATTTCTCACAGCCGTTTTACATACACTGTGATGCTAGTAGAACTGGTATAGGAGGTGTATTGGTCCAGAAAGATGCGGAGGGCGAAGAGTTTCCTATTGCCTTTATGTCAAAGAAACTCAACCAAGCCCAACGTAACTATTCGGTGACCGAACAAGAATGTTTGGCAGCAATGCTTAGCATTAAAAAATTTCGAGCGTATGTGGAAGGACATGAGTTTACTGTGATCACTGACCACGCGTCATTGAAGTGGCTCATGTCCCAAACAGACCTCAGCACGCGGCTTGCTCGATGGGCTTTGAAGCTTCAAGGCTACAAATTCTCAATACAACATAGGCGTGGTAGTCAGAACGTAGTGCCTGATGCACTTTCCCGAACCAACTCAGATGACTTGTCCGCTCTTGAGGTGAGTAGTTTCTCCGTTTTTGAAGTGTCTGATAAAAGCGATTCTCAGGATTATAGTGGGATGTTTGTTGATTTGAGTTCTCCCATTTTTAAATCCGACAGCTATAAGCAGCTTTTAGGAAAAGTAGAGAAGGCTATGGATAAGATGCCGGACTTACGAATAGTTGACAGGTATCTTTATCGACGTATGGAACACGCAACAGGGGAACAAGTCCAAGATGATCTTGCATGGAAATTATGGATCCCACAGGAAATGATTCCCGAGGTATTAAAGAGGGCCCATGATGACCCTCTGTCTGCTCATGGTGGTATAAATAAAACTCTGTATATTCTGAGGAAATTTTTCTTTTGGCCAAACATGGTAGTGGATGTGAAAAATTATGTAAACGGATGCGAAATTTGTAAGTCCACAAAGCATCCTAACCAACCCCTACGACCACCAATGGGTAAAACCGCAGAAACACACAGGTTCTTTCAGAAGATATTTATAGATTTTTTGGGACCCTACCCGAGATCTAAAGTTGGAAACATAGGTATATTTGTGGTCGTGGATCATATGACGAAATTTCCATTCCTAAAGGCAGTGAAAAAGTTTTCCTCTGACATAATTATTGATTATCTGGAAAACGAATTATTTTATACTTATGGCGTCCCTGAAACTATAGTGTCAGACAACGGGTCTCAGTTCAGATCCAACCTATTCAGCAAGTTTCTTCAGCGTTATAAGGTTCACCACATGTTTACTGCCGTTCATGCTCCTCAAGCAAACGCCTCTGAACGAGTAAATCGATCAGTTCTCGCAGCAGTCAAATCATATATCTCGCCGAACCAGAAGGATTGGGATCAAATGCTTGGTAAGATTTGTTGTGCACTTAGATCCTCATTCCATTCTGCTATCGGGACAGCACCATATTATCTCGTTTTCGGTCAACATATGGTGACAAATGGCTCCACTTATCCCCTTCTACGTCAATTAAATATGCTTGAAGACAGAACAGTGAATTTTAGCAAAGATGATTCTCTTGCTATAGTAGGCAACAAAGCTAGGGACTTAATGCAAAAACAATTTGAAAGGAATCAGAGGACTTATAATCTTCGAAGCAAAGAGGTGTCCTATGATGTAGGGCAGGAGGTCTATCGGCGAAATTTCAAACAGAGTAACTTTTCTCAAGGTTACAACGCGAAACTGGCACCAACTTTTCTTAAGTCTCGAATTCGTCGAAAGCTCGGCAATTCCAACTATGAGCTTGAGGATTTACAGGGAAACCTGGTGGGCATATACCACGCAAAAGACATACGACAGTAGATGTTGTGAATGCAAGCGGTATCAGCCTTGGATGTAAAAAATTTTACCCCAATGCTGATTTTGGCTGGGGGAAATTGTAATGGCGCTTGCATTGACTATGGATTTTTCTTGCAATAGCTATTTTTTTTATTAATTTTTTTTGCATTTAAATTTTAACGGCTCAGTACGGCGACCTCTGTGAACAATATGCGTGAACGTATGCGAATTATCTATCAGCCAATTGACGTTCTACCCTTATTTATTTTTATGCTTTTACCAACATTTTTTGGAATAGAAACGTTAGTTGAAATCATTACCAAGGTTTCATCTAGAATTTTTTAGATTTTCTCGTTCATTTGGTTTAGTGAAGCTCATACCGTCAACTACAAAAAATGTTAATACAAAGTTTCTTTCTTAACCTACATTAAAGTTGTGCTTAATTGGAAATTGTTTTCACTTATAAAAATTCTAATTTTTATTCTTGAGTTTACTCTATTTTGCATAGTAAGTACGCCTTTCGTTTTTCTTTCCCATTTAATTTTTTGGTAAAGGAAAAAAACTAAGAGAAAAAAAAATATTTTTTTCATTTTATTAGCATTTTCGCATAGGATTCCATGACGAGGTTATGTCAGGAGATTTTTCCTTTCAAATAAATACATGGTTATGTATTTGGATTGATTTCTCTCACAATATACGCTTTAAAATACCTCAACTGGTAATTATTTTTTTCTTCTGCGCACAGGTTTTGGTTTTATTTTTCTCATTTGATATTTCTTCATTCCTATAGGCTGAATTGCTTAATATTGCAACAGGCTAACCTGCCTAAGGTTAGGTGAGATCGAAATTTTTGCTGCTGGCACACAAAAATTTGCTCAATTTGTGGAGATCCCATATGCAGATTTAGTTCTCACTGGTCATCTCAACAAACGCAACGTAAACGAATCGAATGTTCTGTGTTCTACCGCCGCATTGATTGTCCAAACAAGTGAAGTGAAAGAAAACCCCAAATATCCAATAAAATCGCTGCTAAAATAGCCGGTTTGGTACCAATCAAGCCCAAACCAAGTTTCCATTTGTGAAAAGTGCGAGAAATCCCCAAACACCAATTTTATCGTAGTGTAATACCTATCGAATTAGCCTTTTTCCTCCATGAAAAAAAGTGCCGCCGGAAAATTCGACTAATGTAAAAGAAATACGAATTTGCGAAAATCCGTCATTCTAATTGTCCATATAAGTGCTGCTAAATATCATTAAATTACCTATACCTAATCAAGAATCAGAGAAATTTTGCTTTAATTCAGTCACGACATAGTGTTTTATATATATTTGCCTAAACTTCTTCAAAACATTGATTTCGAGTGTTATAAGCATTGGTTAATTGGTTTAAATTTTTGCTCTCAAGAAAAAAAAAGAAAATTGTTTGAAAATAAAAAAGTCATAGAGTGCGAAAAAATGGAAAGAAAACATACAACAAAAGTCTCTACATGAATGTTAAGAAAAAAAATATAAAACAAAAAGAAGAAAGAAAACCACAATCGCATTTGCATAAGAAAAAAATCTTAAATAAAAATTTTACAGAATATTTCAGCAGAAAGTGAAGTGTACAAATTTTTTGATACCGTTGGTTTGTTTGTAAGAAAAAAGAAATATCACCTAATATACACAAGCTTGTGCATATAAATTTTTGGAATTTATGACCATTAATGATCATTAAAAAATCAGTGTCAACCTATTTGAGATTTACTGCCAGTGCAATGTTAAGTGATGTTCCTTTACAACTGTTAACCAATGGTCAATGATAATTACAAGTGTGTGTGAATGTTGTAACTCTGCCGTTTAACATTTCTTACTGTTAACTTAACATTTTTAAGCAACCATCACAAAAACTCTACACTCTCTCATTATTGAATAACACTCTCTGAGAACACAACCAACAGAGAACACCTTTACCTGCAGTCTCTTTGTACTATCGTGGTCCCCATTGGTACCACTCTGCCGACGTCGAAAGCGCTTTCAACGAAGGAGAAACCACAACAGAGAATCAAAGTAAGTCATTGAACCTCTTTTATTTAAATTTGCATATGATAATGATGAAGAGAGAAAGGGAAAGAGTGACCATGTAAACATATAGTTTCCAATGATATTTAACTTGTAATCTTTCGTTGATTTTAGCCAAACATTATTATTAAAATATGTTACACAAAAAAAAAAATTACGTTTTAAAATTTAATATTAGTTAAAATAATGTAATACTTTCCCCTTAAATAACATGTTGAAAATTACTAGAAATTATTACTGAACTATATGGTCACCCTTTCTCTATCCTTTGGTTGCATTTTGGAATATGAATATGGTTTTGATACCCAACATGCCCAAATAACTAGAACAGTGTTTTTTTTTTGTAACAAGAAAGATAAAATTACAATCTACATGCAACTTTAAGCAAAATTCGAGATAAATTTTTCTAAACAAAAACTGAAAGAAAAAAACTCAATATACACTTTACAAGATCTTTTGTTGTTGTTTTCCCTCCAAATAACACTCGACTTATAGATTGTCCAACAACCGATAGATATTATTTTTGATTTAATTTGTCTCATTATTATTCTACTATATAGTGTTAAATTTTTCCATGGATATATATATATAATTTATTTAATTTTTTTATTTTTTTATAATGTTCTAATTATTATTTAGTAATAATAATATCCCGTTCTCTTATAATTAAAATATAAATTACCCATCGATTAGATTACATATGTACGCGGGAAAATAATTTCATTATTTCTCTTCTATATTTCAAACTAGTATTTTTCTCTAAATTTCTGTTTCCATCATTACGACCTTTCGTCATTGTTTGATTAAAAGCCTTTAAATTTCATAGTATATAAACAACATTTAAATCATAAATTGAATTAGTAGAGCGGATCTAATGAAATTATTTTGTCCATCTTTCATTAATATATATGCCCTTACTTTTCATTTGGAATCATAAAGAATGATAGATGAGATTACAGAATATTATAATTTCATTAAATTACTTCTAAGAGAGTCAAATGTTGGTTTCTGAATTATTTAATAAAGAGAAAAAATGAATTTCGAGTAAATTAAAAATAATCTGTTTGAGTTCCCTGTAAGGTAGGTAAGGGTTTGTTATGAACATCTATGGGGCTGCAACAACTAACTACTCTTAGCTTGGACGCAGCATGTTGCAGCCATGGTTGGGTGGGTTTCTACGACAACAAAACATCACGTTGTCCACATCATTTGATCTCTTTCGTTTCTCCCTCTCAATAGTTCTACATTCTCTCTCCACTGTCCAATTTTCAATGTCTGTATACTTTCCTTTTCCGTTCTGTTAATCTTTTAACATGACCCTTGTTTCATTCAGCTGTTTCCGTTTCCTTTTCTGTGTTATCTCCTTTTATACACTCAAGCAAAAATGCACGTATCTTTTATATTCAAATGTATGCTCAGTGGCGTAGGGATCATTGAAGGCATTCGGACCCCCCCTCCGACGAGCTATAAGGCTGGTTCCAAGCGTGCATTCCTATCAATGAGTATCCCATCAACACCTGCCACATTTTTACCCGTTGTATGCTACAGTTCCGTTTCGAAGATAGATGCAGAAGCATCCAAGTCTCCCGAAATACAAGGGTCAGCTTTGTCAAATCAATCACATGTCCATATGAGAGCAAATATATCGTGACCTATTGAATCTACAGTCTCGTTTCTTACGTCGTTTGTTAAGCAAACTTTGACACACAATCCATGCAATTTATATGATGATGTCGTGTTCCGTATCGAAATTAGATGCAGAAGCATCCAAGTCTCACGAAATACAAGGGTCAGCTTTGTCAAATCAATCACATGTCCATATGAGAGCAAATATATCGTGACCTATAGAATCTACAGTCTCGTTTCTTACGTCGTTTGTTAAGCAAACTTTGACACACAATCCATGCAATTTATATGATGATGTCGTGTTCCGTATCGAAATTAGATGCAGAAGCATCCAAGTCTCACGAAATACAAGGGTCAGCTTTGTCAAATCAATCACATGTCCATATGAGAGCAAATATATCGTGACCTATAGAATCTACAGTCTCGTTTCTTACGTCGTTTGTTAAGCAAACTTTGACACACAATCCATGCAATTTATATGATGATGTCGAGTTCCGTATCGAAATTAGATGCAGAAGCATCCAAGTCTCACGAAACACAAGGGTCAGCTTTGTCAAATCAATCACATGTCCATATGAGAGCAAATATATCGTGACCTATAGAATCTACAGTCTCGTTCCTTACGTCGTTTGTTAAGCAAACTTTGACACACAATCCATGCAATTTATATGATGATATCGAGTTCCGTTTCGAAGATAGATGCAGAAGCATCCAAGTCTTACGAAATACAAGGGTCAGCTTTGTCAAATCAATCACATGTCCATATGAGAGCAAATATATCGTGACCTATAGAATCTACAGTCTCGTTTCTTACGTCGTTTGTTAAGCAAACTTTGACACACAATCCATGCAATTTATATGATGATATCGAGTTCCGTATCGAAATTAGATGCAGAAGCATCCAAGTCTCACGAAATACAAGGGTCAGCATTGTCAAATCAAACACATGTCCATATGAGAGCAAATATATCGTGACCTATAGAATCTACAGTCTCGTCCCTTACGTCGTTTGTTAAGCAAACTTTGACACACAATCCATGCAATTTATATGATGAATCGTGTTCCGTATCGAAATTAGATGCAGAAGCATCCAAGTCTTACGAAATACAAGGGTCAGCTTTGTCAAATCAATCACATGTCCATATGAGAGCAAATATATCGTGACCTATAGAATCTACAGTCTCGTTTCTTACGTCGTTTGTTAAGCAAACTTTGACACACAATCCATGCAATTTATATGATGATATCGAGTTCCGTATCGAAATTAGATGCAGAAGCATCCAAGTCTCACGAAATATAAGGGTCAGCTTTGTCAAATCAATCACATGTCCATATGAGAGCAAATATATCGTGACCTATAGAATCTACAGTCTCGTTTCTTACGTCGTTTGTTAAGCAAACTTTGACACACAATCCATGCAATTTATATGATGATATCGAGTTCCGTTTCGAAGATAGATGCAGAAGCATCCAAGTCTCCCGAAATACAAGGGTCAGCTTTGTCAAATCAATCACATGTCCATATGAGAGCAAATATATCGTGACCTATTGAATCTACAGTCTCGTTTCTTACGTCGTTTGTTAAGCAAACTTTGACACACAATCCATGCAATTTATATGATGATATCGAGTTCCGTATCGAAATTAGATGCAGAAGCATCCAAGTCTCACGAAATACAAGGGTCAGCTTTGTCAAATCAATCACATGTCCATATGAGAGCAAATATATCGTGACCTATAGAATCTACAGTCTCTTTTCTTACGTCGTTTGTTAAGCAAACTTTGACACACAATCCATGCAATTTATATGATGATATCGAGTTCCGTATCGAAATTAGATGCAGAAGCATCCAAGTCCCACGAAATACAAGGGTCAGCTTTGTCAAATCAATCACATGTCCATATGAGAGCAAATATATCGTGACCTATAGAATCTACAGTCTCGTTCCTTACGTCGTTTGTTAAGCAAACTTTGACACACAATCCATGCAATTTATATGATGATATCGAGTTCCGTATCGAAATTAGATGCAGAAGCATCCAAGTCTCACGAAATACAAGGGTCAGCATTGTCAAATCAATCACATGTCCATATGAGAGTAAATATATAGTGACCTATAGAATCTACAGTCTCGTTTCTTACGTCGTTTGTTAAGCAAACTTTGACACACAATCCATGCAATTTATATGATGATATCGAGTTCCGTATCGAAATTAGATGCAGAAGCATCCAAGTCTCACGAAATACAAGGGTCAGCTTTGTCAAATCAATCACATGTCCATATGAGAGCAAATATATCGTGACCTATTGAAACTACAGTCTCGTTTCTTACGTCGTTTGTTAAGCAAACTTTGACACACAATCCATGCAATTTATATGATGATATCGAGTTCCGTATCGAAATTAGATGCAGAAGCATCCAAGTCTTACGAAATACAAGGGTCAGTTTTGTCAAATCAATCACATGTCCATATGAGAGCAAATATATCGTCAGCTAAAGAATCTACAGTCTCGTTTCTTACGTCGTTTGTTAAGCAAACTTTGACACACAATCCATGCAATTTATACGATGATATCGAGTTCCGTTTCGAAATTAGATGCAGAAGCATCCAAGTCTTACGAAATACAAGGGTAAGCTTTGTCAAATCAATCACATGTCCATATGAGAGCAAATATATCGTGACCTATAATATCTACAGTCTCGTTTCTTACGTCGTTTGTTAAGACACACAATCCATGCAATTTATATGATGATATCGAGTTCCGTATCGAAATTAGATGCAGAAGCATCCAAGTCTCACGAAATACAAGGGTCTGCTTTGTCAAATCAATCACATGTCCATATGAGAGCAAATATATCGTGACCTATAATATCTACAGTCTCGTTTCTTACGTCGTTTGTTAACCAAACTTTGACACACAATCCATGCAATTTATATGATGATATCGAGTTCCGTATCGAAATTAGATGCAGAAGCATCCAAGTCTAACGAAATACAAGGGTCAGCTTTGTCAAATCAATCACATGTCCATATGAGAGCAAATATATCGTGACCTATAGAATCTACAGTCTCGCTTCTTACGTCGTTTGTTAAGCAAACTTTGACACACAATCCATGCAATTTATATGATGATATCGTGTTCCGTATCGAAATTAGATGCAGAAGCATCCAAGTCTCACGAAATACAAGGGTCAGCTTTGTCAAATCAATCACATGTCCATATGAGAGCAAATATATCGTCAGCTAAAGAATCTACAGTCTCGTTTCTTACGTCGTTTGTTAAGCAAACTTTGACACACAATCCATGCAATTTATATGATGATGTCGTGTTCCGTATCGAAATTAGATGCAGAAGCATCCAAGTCTCACGAAATACAAGGGTCAGCTTTGTCAAATCAATCACATGTCCATATGAGAGCAAATATATCGTGACCTATAGAATCTACAGTCTCGTTTCTTACGTCGTTTGTTAAGCAAACTTTGACACACAATCCATGCAATTTATATGATGATGTCGAGTTCCGTATCGAAATTAGATGCAGAAGCATCCAAGTCTCACGAAATACAAAGGTCAGCTTTGTCAAATCAATCACATGTCCATATGAGAGCAAATATGTCGTAACCTATAGAATCTACAGTCTCGTTTCTTACGTCGTTTGTTAAGCAAACTTTGACACACAATCCATGCAATTTATATGATGATGTCGTGTTCCGTATCGAAATTAGATGCAGAAGCATCCAAGTCTCACGAAATACAAGGGTCAGCTTTGTCAAATCAATCACATGTCCATATGAGAGCAAATATATCGTGACCTATAGAATCTACAGTCTCGTTTCTTACGTCGTTTGTTAAGCAAACTTTGACACACAATCCATGCAATTTATATGATGATGTCGTGTTCCGTATCGAAATTAGATGCAGAAGCATCCAAGTCTCACGAAATACAAGGGTCAGCTTTGTCAAATCAATCACATGTCCATATGAGAGCAAATATATCGTGACCTATAGAATCTACAGTCTCGTTTCTTACGTCGTTTGTTAAGCAAACTTTGACACACAATCCATGCAATTTATATGATGATGTCGAGTTCCGTATCGAAATTAGATGCAGAAGCATCCAAGTCTCACGAAACACAAGGGTCAGCTTTGTCAAATCAATCACATGTCCATATGAGAGCAAATATATCGTGACCTATAGAATCTACAGTCTCGTTCCTTACGTCGTTTGTTAAGCAAACTTTGACACACAATCCATGCAATTTATATGATGATATCGAGTTCCGTTTCGAAGATAGATGCAGAAGCATCCAAGTCTTACGAAATACAAGGGTCAGCTTTGTCAAATCAATCACATGTCCATATGAGAGCAAATATATCGTGACCTATAGAATCTACAGTCTCGTTTCTTACGTCGTTTGTTAAGCAAACTTTGACACACAATCCATGCAATTTATATGATGATATCGAGTTCCGTATCGAAATTAGATGCAGAAGCATCCAAGTCTCACGAAATACAAGGGTCAGCATTGTCAAATCAAACACATGTCCATATGAGAGCAAATATATCGTGACCTATAGAATCCACAGTCTCGTTCCTTACGTCGTTTGTTAAGCAAACTTTGACACACAATCCATGCAATTTATATGATGAATCGTGTTCCGTATCGAAATTAGATGCAGAAGCATCCAAGTCTTACGAAATACAAGGGTCAGCTTTGTCAAATCAATCACATGTCCATATGAGAGCAAATATATCGTGACCTATAGAATCTACAGTCTCGTTTCTTACGTCGTTTGTTAAGCAAACTTTGACACACAATCCATGCAATTTATATGATGATATCGAGTTCCGTATCGAAATTAGATGCAGAAGCATCCAAGTCTCACGAAATATAAGGGTCAGCTTTGTCAAATCAATCACATGTCCATATGAGAGCAAATATATCGTGACCTATAGAATCTACAGTCTCGTTTCTTACGTCGTTTGTTAAGCAAACTTTGACACACAATCCATGCAATTTATATGATGATATCGAGTTCCGTTTCGAAGATAGATGCAGAAGCATCCAAGTCTCCCGAAATACAAGGGTCAGCTTTGTCAAATCAATCACATGTCCATATGAGAGCAAATATATCGTGACCTATTGAATCTACAGTCTCGTTTCTTACGTCGTTTGTTAAGCAAACTTTGACACACAATCCATGCAATTTATATGATGATATCGAGTTCCGTATCGAAATTAGATGCAGAAGCATCCAAGTCTCACGAAATACAAGGGTCAGCTTTGTCAAATCAATCACATGTCCATATGAGAGCAAATATATCGTGACCTATAGAATCTACAGTCTCGTTCCTTACGTCGTTTGTTAAGCAAACTTTGACACACAATCCATGCAATTTATATGATGATATCGAGTTCCGTATCGAAATTAGATGCAGAAGCATCCAAGTCTCACGAAATACAAGGGTCAGCATTGTCAAATCAATCACATGTCCATATGAGAGTAAATATATCGTGACCTATAGAATCTACAGTCTCGTTTCTTACGTCGTTTGTTAAGCAAACTTTGACACACAAACCATGCAATTTATATGATGATATCGAGTTCCGTATCGAAATTAGATGCAGAAGCATCCAAGTCTCACGAAATACAAGGGTCAGCTTTGTCAAATCAATCACATGTCCATATGAGAGCAAATATATCGTGACCTATAGAATCTACAGTCTCGTTTCTTACGTCGTTTGTTAAGCAAACTTTGACACACAATCCATGCAATTTATATGATGATATCGAGTTCCGTATCGAAATTAGATGCAGAAGCATCCAAGTCTCACGAAATACAAGGGTCAGCTTTGTCAAATCAATCACATGTCCATATGAGAGCAAATATATCGTGACCTATAGAATCTACAGTCTCGTTCCTTACGTCGTTTGTTAAGCAAACTTTGACACACAATCCATGCAATTTATATGATGATATCGAGTTCCGTATCGAAATTAGATGCAGAAGCATCCAAGTCTCACGAAATACAAGGGTCAGCATTGTCAAATCAATCACATGTCCATATGAGAGTAAATATATCGTGACCTATAGAATCTACAGTCTCGTTTCTTACGTCGTTTGTTAAGCAAACTTTGACACACAATCCATGCAATTTATATGATGATATCGAGTTCCGTATCGAAATTAGATGCAGAAGCATCCAAGTCTCACGAAATACAAGGGTCAGCTTTGTCAAATCAATCACATGTCCATATGAGAGCAAATATATCGTGACCTATAGAATCTACAGTCTCGTTTCTTACGTCGTTTGTTAAGCAAACTTTGACACTCAATCCATGCAATTTATATGATGATATCGTGTTCCGTATCGAAATTAGATGCAGAAGCATCCAAGTCTCACGAAATACAAGGGTCAGCTTTGTCAAATCAATCACATGTCCATATGAGAGCAAATATATCGTGACCTATAGAATCTACAGTCTCGTTTCTTACGTCGTTTGTAAAGCAAACTTTGACACACAATCCATGCAATTTATATGATGATATCGAGTTCCGTATCTATTGAGACAGTCTGAACTCCATTGTTAAATAACTTTGTAATTTTTTAAATATTTTTTCAATCACATACGTTTGAATTTTCTGTTTAATACATATTTTCAGTAACCATATTTTTTCTTCACTTCAAATTGTTTTCTCCTTCGTGTATATACATTTTTGTTGAATTTGTTCTCTCATTAATAAATTTTATAAAAAATAAATATCCACCGCGTTTTATCTCTGCAAAAAGATTATAAGAGGTTATGGGCGATACCAAGCAAGAGTCTGCCCACGGAATCTTACAACTCCGTGGTACTAATTTTGAGAACTGGAGTTATCGAGTATGGATGTATCTGGATTCGTTGGATTTGCTGGATGCCATAGAGAATACTCCGCCCGCCGAACCAAATTTAGCTGCATCATTTTCTAAAAAGGATAAAAAGGCTAAGACAACTATTATCAGCCTAATAGCAGATGATTATTTGGAATGTGTTCGCGATAAGAAAACAGCGAAGGAGATGTGGTCTGCTCTGCAAAATACATTTGCTAAGAAGTCGGTTACGAGTCAGACATTGGTAAGGAAGCAGTTAGCGCTTTTAAGAATGAAGCCTGGTGATGACTTGCAGAAACATTTACTGGTTTTTGATGAACTTATACGGAAATTGAAGACATCTGGAGCAAAAGTGGATGAAAGAGATGCCGTTGCTCAACTTTTTGTCACACTACCAGAAGCCTTTGACCCGGTAGTGGCCGCGTTGGAAAATATGAAGGAAGAAGACCTGTCAATTGAAATAGTTAAGCAGAGGCTATTGGCAGATGAATCAAAAAGGCAAGATCGTTGTGACGTGGATACTTCAAAGTCGTCTGCATTTAGTGGTGAGAAGAAATCGAAGAAGTTCCTTGGTGTGTGCTTCCGATGTAAGAAAAAGGGACATAAACAGAAGAATTGCCGCATTCGTTTGGAAAACGGAAAAGCCAATTCAGCGTCGACATCAAAGTCAATATGTTTTATGTCAAGCGTTTCTGATGGTAAGAAAATTAAGGATAAGTCTGAAATTTTAACATTCAAAATAGATTCTGGAGCCACGGATCACATGTGTAAAGCGGAATGCAGTTTCAATGATCTTTATAATATGAACGAACCCATTACCATATGTGTTGCTAAAGATACGGAAAAGCTTTTGGCTTACAAGAAAGGTACAATCAGAGGATATTGGAGAGATTTGGCAATCACCATGACGGATGTTCTCTATGTTAAAGGACTTCGGGATAACTTGTTATCTGTACCAAAGCTAACTGAATATGGAATAAGCGTTGAATTTTCCAAAAATGTTGCTCTATTGAAGAAAGATGGTAAGGTGATTATGAAAGCACCTAAGAAAGGAAGTTTGTACGAGATGCAAATAAGAATAACACATGAGGCAAATGCTAGTTTAAGTACAACAGATATTGGGAAATTGTGGCACTCAAGAATGGGTCACCCTAGTGATAGTAATCTTGAAGAACTGGTCCGACATAAAATGGTCGATGGTGTGGAAGCTGTGGCGCCTGTTGGCATTTGTAATGTATGCATGCAAGGTAAGCAGAGTCGGCAGCCTTTTAAAGGAAGTCGTCCAAAGTCCAGTCGCATTCTTGAAAGAATTCACACTGATATTTGTGGACCAATTGATCCCCAAACATGGGATGGTCACAGATACTTTGTAAGCTTCATAGATGATTATAGCCATTTCGCATTCATTTACCTACTGAAAAGAAAATCCGATGTATTCGACAAATTTGTCGAATTTGAATCAATGGTTACAGCAATGCATGGTGTCTCAATATCTGCAATAACTGCCGACCAGGGCACAGAATATCTTTCAACCAAAGCAAAGGAATATTTTAAGAGAAAAGGAATTCAGATTCAAAATACAATTTCCTATACTCCCCAGCAAAACGGAGTTGCTGAAAGATTTAACCGTACCTTGGTTGAAAAAGTAAGAAGTATGTTAATTGAATCTGGTACTCCGAAAGAATTATGGGGTGAAGCTGCATTAACGGCAACATATCTAATAAACAGAAGCGCATGCAAATCTCTTTCGGATAAGAAAACACCTGCAGAAATTTGGTACAAGCATAAGCCTAATGTTTCAAAATTACGTGTTTTTGGATGTAAAGCATTTGTGTGGGTTCCTAAGCAGAAAAGAAAGAAATTGGATTCAAAGTCGGAGGAAATGGTTATGATGGGTTATACATGCAACGGATACCGATTGTGGAATCCTAAGAAAAGAAATATAATTTTTGCAAGAGATGTTCGTTTTGATGAAAGTTGTTTTCCTTATTTGCAACAGACAAAGGAAGAAGAAAATCCTCAATTACTTATAAGATCCCACAGTAACGAGCAAGAGGGGGAATGTGTGGAAAATGTCGTTCCTGGTGAAAATGTCAATAATTATGAAGGTAGTTCCGATGATGAATTGGTTTCTGCTGAAAATGATAGCGATATCGATGAAGATAATACTACCAATGACGAAGATAATACTATCAACGAAAATGAAGGCAAATCTACCCAACCTGAACCGAGGAGAAGTCAAATCAATCACATGTCCATATGAGAGCAAATATATCGTGACCTATAGAATCTACAGTCTCGTTTCTTACGTCGTTTGTTAAGCAAACTTTGACACACAATCCATGCAATTTATATGATGATGTCGAGTTCCGTATCGAAATTAGATGCAGAAGCATCCAAGTCTCACGAAACACAAGGGTCAGCTTTGTCAAATCAATCACATGTCCATATGAGAGCAAATATATCGTGACCTATAGAATCTACAGTCTCGTTCCTACCGTCGTTTGTTAAGCAAACTTTGACACACAATCCATGCAATTTATATGATGATATCGAGTTCCGTTTCGAAGATAGATGCAGAAGCATCCAAGTCTTACGAAATACAAGGGTCAGCTTTGTCAAATCAATCACATGTCCATATGAGAGCAAATATATCGTGACCTATAGAATCTACAGTCTCGTTTCTTACGTCGTTTGTTAAGCAAACTTTGACACACAATCCATGCAATTTATATGATGATATCGAGTTCCGTATCGAAATTAGATGCAGAAGCATCCAAGTCTCACGAAATACAAGGGTCAGCATTGTCAAATCAAACACATGTCCATATGAGAGCAAATATATCGTGACCTATAGAATCTACAGTCTCGTTCCTTACGTCGTTTGTTAAGCAAACTTTGACACACAATCCATGCAATTTATATGATGAATCGTGTTCCGTATCGAAATTAGATGCAGAAGCATCCAAGTCTTACGAAATACAAGGGTCAGCTTTGTCAAATCAATCACATGTCCATATGAGAGCAAATATATCGTGACCTATAGAATCTACAGTCTCGTTTCTTACGTCGTTTGTTAAGCAAACTTTGACACACAATCCATGCAATTTATATGATGATATCGAGTTCCGTATCGAAATTAGATGCAGAAGCATCCAAGTCTCACGAAATATAAGGGTCAGCTTTGTCAAATCAATCACATGTCCATATGAGAGCAAATATATCGTGACCTATAGAATCTACAGTCTCGTTTCTTACGTCGTTTGTTAAGCAAACTTTGACACACAATCCATGCAATTTATATGATGATATCGAGTTCCGTTTCGAAGATAGATGCAGAAGCATCCAAGTCTCCCGAAATACAAGGGTCAGCTTTGTCAAATCAATCACATGTCCATATGAGAGCAAATATATCGTGACCTATTGAATCTACAGTCTCGTTTCTTACGTCGTTTGTTAAGCAAACTTTGACACACAATCCATGCAATTTATATGATGATATCGAGTTCCGTATCGAAATTAGATGCAGAAGCATCCAAGTCTCACGAAATACAAGGGTCAGCTTTGTCAAATCAATCACATGTCCATATGAGAGCAAATATATCGTGACCTATAGAATCTACAGTCTCGTTCCTTACGTCGTTTGTTAAGCAAACTTTGACACACAATCCATGCAATTTATATGATGATATCGAGTTCCGTATCGAAATTAGATGCAGAAGCATCCAAGTCTCACGAAATACAAGGGTCAGCATTGTCAAATCAATCACATGTCCATATGAGAGTAAATATATCGTGACCTATAGAATCTACAGTCTCGTTTCTTACGTCGTTTGTTAAGCAAACTTTGACACACAAACCATGCAATTTATATGATGATATCGAGTTCCGTATCGAAATTAGATGCAGAAGCATCCAAGTCTCACGAAATACAAGGGTCAGCTTTGTCAAATCAATCACATGTCCATATGAGAGCAAATATATCGTGACCTATAGAATCTACAGTCTCGTTTCTTACGTCGTTTGTTAAGCAAACTTTGGCACACAATCCATGCAATTTATATGATGATATCGAGTTCCGTATCGAAATTAGATGCAGAAGCATCCAAGTCTCACGAAATACAAGGGTCAGCTTTGTCAAATCAATCACATGTCCATATGAGAGCAAATATATCGTGACCTATAGAATCTACAGTCTCGTTCCTTACGTCGTTTGTTAAGCAAACTTTGACACACAATCCATGCAATTTATATGATGATATCGAGTTCCGTATCGAAATTAGATGCAGAAGCATCCAAGTCTCACGAAATACAAGGGTCAGCATTGTCAAATCAATCACATGTCCATATGAGAGTAAATATATCGTGACCTATAGAATCTACAGTCTCGTTTCTTACGTCGTTTGTTAAGCAAACTTTGACACACAATCCATGCAATTTATATGATGATATCGAGTTCCGTATCGAAATTAGATGCAGAAGCATCCAAGTCTCACGAAATACAAGGGTCAGCTTTGTCAAATCAATCACATGTCCATATGAGAGCAAATATATCGTGACCTATAGAATCTACAGTCTCGTTTCTTACGTCGTTTGTTAAGCAAACTTTGACACTCAATCCATGCAATTTATATGATGATATCGTGTTCCGTATCGAAATTAGATGCCGAAGCATCCAAGTCTCACGAAATACAAGGGTCAGCTTTGTCAAATCAATCACATGTCCATATGAGAGCAAATATATCGTGACCTATAGAATCTACAGTCTCGTTTCTTACGTCGTTTGTAAAGCAAACTTTGACACACAATCCATGCAATTTATATGATGATATCGAGTTCCGTATCTATTGAGACAGTCTGAACTCCATTGTTAAATAACTTTGTAATTTTTTAAATATTTTTTCAATCACATACGTTTGAATTTTCTGTTTAATACATATTTTCAGTAACCATATTTTTTCTTCACTTCAAATTGTTTTCTCCTTCGTGTATATACATTTTTGTTGAATTTGTTCTCTCATTAATAAATTTTATAAAAAATAAATATCCACCGCGTTTTATCTCTGCAAAAAGATTATAAGAGGTTATGGGCGATACCAAGCAAGAGTCTGCCCACGGAATCTTACAACTCCGTGGTACTAATTTTGAGAACTGGAGTTATCGAGTATGGATGTATCTGGATTCGTTGGATTTGCTGGATGCCATAGAGAATACTCCGCCCGCCGAACCAAATTTAGCTGCATCATTTTCTAAAAAGGATAAAAAGGCTAAGACAACTATTATCAGCCTAATAGCAGATGATTATTTGGAATGTGTTCGCGATAAGAAAACAGCGAAGGAGATGTGGTCTGCTCTGCAAAATACATTTGCTAAGAAGTCGGTTACGAGTCAGACATTGGTAAGGAAGCAGTTAGCGCTTTTAAGAATGAAGCCTGGTGATGACTTGCAGAAACATTTACTGGTTTTTGATGAACTTATACGGAAATTGAAGACATCTGGAGCAAAAGTGGATGAAAGAGATGCCGTTGCTCAACTTTTTGTCACACTACCAGAAGCCTTTGACCCGGTAGTGGCCGCGTTGGAAAATATGAAGGAAGAAGACCTGTCAATTGAAATAGTTAAGCAGAGGCTATTGGCAGATGAATCAAAAAGGCAAGATCGTTGTGACGTGGATACTTCAAAGTCGTCTGCATTTAGTGGTGAGAAGAAATCGAAGAAGTTCCTTGGTGTGTGCTTCCGATGTAAGAAAAAGGGACATAAACAGAAGAATTGCCGCATTCGTTTGGAAAACGGAAAAGCCAATTCAGCGTCGACATCAAAGTCAATATGTTTTATGTCAAGCGTTTCTGATGGTAAGAAAATTAAGGATAAGTCTGAAATTTTAACATTCAAAATAGATTCTGGAGCCACGGATCACATGTGTAAAGCGGAATGCAGTTTCAATGATCTTTATAATATGAACGAACCCATTACCATATGTGTTGCTAAAGATACGGAAAAGCTTTTGGCTTACAAGAAAGGTACAATCAGAGGATATTGGAGAGATTTGGCAATCACCATGACGGATGTTCTCTATGTTAAAGGACTTCGGGATAACTTGTTATCTGTACCAAAGCTAACTGAATATGGAATAAGCGTTGAATTTTCCAAAAATGTTGCTCTATTGAAGAAAGATGGTAAGGTGATTATGAAAGCACCTAAGAAAGGAAGTTTGTACGAGATGCAAATAAGAATAACACATGAGGCAAATGCTAGTTTAAGTACAACAGATATTGGGAAATTGTGGCACTCAAGAATGGGTCACCCTAGTGATAGTAATCTTGAAGAACTGGTCCGACATAAAATGGTCGATGGTGTGGAAGCTGTGGCGCCTGTTGGCATTTGTAATGTATGCATGCAAGGTAAGCAGAGTCGGCAGCCTTTTAAAGGAAGTCGTCCAAAGTCCAGTCGCATTCTTGAAAGAATTCACACTGATATTTGTGGACCAATTGATCCCCAAACATGGGATGGTCACAGATACTTTGTAAGCTTCATAAATGATTATAGCCATTTCGCATTCATTTACCTACTGAAAAGAAAATCCGATGTATTCGACAAATTTGTCGAATTTGAATCAATGGTTACAGCAATGCATGGTGTCTCAATATCTGCAATAACTGCCGACCAGGGCACAGAATATCTTTCAACCAAAGCAAAGGAATATTTTAAGAGAAAAGGAATTCAGATTCAAAATACAATTTCCTATACTCCCCAGCAAAACGGAGTTGCTGAAAGATTTAACCGTACCTTGGTTGAAAAAGTAAGAAGTATGTTAATTGAATCTGGTACTCCGAAAGAATTATGGGGTGAAGCTGCATTAACGGCAACATATCTAATAAACAGAAGCGCATGCAAATCTCTTTCGGATAAGAAAACACCTGCAGAAATTTGGTACAAGCATAAGCCTAATGTTTCAAAATTACGTGTTTTTGGATGTAAAGCATTTGTGTGGGTTCCTAAGCAGAAAAGAAAGAAATTGGATTCAAAGTCGGAGGAAATGGTTATGATGGGTTATACATGCAACGGATACCGATTGTGGAATCCTAAGAAAAGAAATATAATTTTTGCAAGAGATGTTCGTTTTGATGAAAGTTGTTTTCCTTATTTGCAACAGACAAAGGAAGAAGAAAATCCTCAATTACTTATAAGATCCCACAGTAACGAGCAAGAGGGGGAATGTGTGGAAAATGTCGTTCCTGGTGAAAATGTCAATAATTATGAAGGTAGTTCCGATGATGAATTGGTTTCTGCTGAAAATGATAGCGATATCGATGAAGATAATACTACCAATGACGAAGATAATACTATCAACGAAAATGAAGGCAAATCTACCCAACCTGAACCGAGGAGAAGTCAAAGGTTAAAAGCAAAATTGATGGGGTACATAACAGGTAATGCAAACTCTGCAATTTCTCAATGTATGTTGGAACCTAAAACTTATGGAGAAATCATGAATGATTCCAATAAAGAAAATTGGATGAGGGCTGTGAAGGATGAGCTTGATTCTATTGAAGATAATCGGGTTTGGGATTTGGTCCCACGACCAAACAACCAGAAAATATTAAAGTCTAAATGGGTATTTCGTATCAAAGAGGACGCAAATGGTAATCCTGTTCGCTATAAAGCTAGGCTTGTAGCGAAAGGCTTCCTTCAGAGAGCTGGGATTGACTATGAAGAAACGTATTCACCGGTAGCGAAACTTAGTACAATTCGAATAATATTAGCGGTAAGCGTTAAGAGACATTTGCATATTCACCAGCTGGACGTAAAAGCTGCATTTCTTTACGGAGATTTAAAAGAAGACATTTTCATGGAAGTTCCTGACGGATTAAATGCTCCTAAAAATCAAGTATGTAAATTACGAAAATCGTTTTATGGACTTAAACAGAGCCCAAGATGCTGGAACGAAAAAAATTAACAACTTCTTGCTCCAACTTGGTTTCAAGAAATCTTTGCATGATTCGTGCCTTTACACAATGTTCCAAGGTAATTCTGTTCTGTATTTGCTACTATATGTGGACGATGTGTTGATTGCAGGAGATGAGTTGCAAGCAATAGAAAAGGTAAAATCTGATCTGCGTGCATCATTCAAAATGTCTGATTGTGGACCCTTACAATATTACTTGGGAACGAAGATTGAATATGACAGCACTGGGGGCGTAATGAAGCTGAACCAGAGAAATCACATCGAAAAGATCCTTGAAAAATTTTCAATGACAGAGTGCAATCCTACAAAAACTCCAATGGAGAAAGCTTTGATTCTACCAAAAGAAACCCAAGATTTAACTGATAAACCATATCGTGAAATGCTGGGAAGTTTAATGTATTTAATGCTAAGTGTTCGACCAGACATATCGTCGGTGTCATGCTTAAGTGTTCCATACGCCATTTGCCTGATTCGAGAAAAACTCAAGTTAATGTTTAAGGCCATATAGGATAAAAATGGTGCAATAATCCAATACATTAAGAGCTCAGTTCTACGTAAATAAACTAAACTAGATTTCAAAACAGTCCTGGTGATATACATTGGTCGGCGTTAAAAAGAATTGTTCGCTACATTAAAGGAACTAAAGACTTCCATTTGGTTTATCAAGATAATTTAAGTGCTGAAGAACTTGTAGGATACGTAGATGCCGATTGGGCATCAGATAGTACAGACCGTAGATCTGTAAGCGGATTTATTTTCAAAGTTTTTGGTTGTACCGTATCATGGAGCAGTAAGAAACAGACAATAGTTGCAAAGTCTTCCAGCGAAGCGGAATACATCGCTCTTAGTAATGCAGTTTCAGAAGCAGTTTGGATAAGGGGTATCCTTTTAGATTTAAAAGTTCTAAATGAAAATACGCCTATTAAACTATATGAAGACAATAAAGGATGTATTGGTATAGCGCAAAATTCCGGCAGTAAAAGATCAAAACATATTGACGTGAAGTATCACTTCATCCGAGATTACATTTCTAAAGGGATTATAAAAATTCAACATATATCAGCAGAATCTCAAGTTGCTGATATGTTTACAAAAGCGCTGGATACTAGCAAGTTCGTAAAGTTTCGAGATGAACTACAATCAAAACGCAGTGATTGAGAGGGGGTGTTGAGACAGTCCGAACTCCATTGTTAAATAACTTTGTAATTTTTTAAATATTTTTTCAATCACATACGTTTGAATTTTCTGTTTAATACATATTTTCAGTAACCATATTTTTTCTTCACTTCAAATTGTTTTCTCCTTCGTGTATATACATTTTTGTTGAATTTGTTCTCTCATTAATAAATTTTATAAAAAATAAATATCCACCACGTTTTATCTCTGCAAAAAGATTATAAGAGTATCGAAATTAGATGCAGAAGCATCCAAGTCTTACGAAATACAAGGGTTAGCTTTGTCAAATCAATCACATGTCCATATGAGAGCAAATATATCGTGACCTATAGAATCTACAGTCTCGTTTCTTACGTCGTTTGTTAAGCAAACTTTGACACACAATCCATGCAATTTATATGATTATGTCGAGTTCCGTATCGAAATTAGATGCAGAAGCATCCAAGTCTCACAAAATACAAGGGTCAGCTTTGTCAAATCAATCACATGTCCATATGAGAGCAAATATATCGTGACCTATAGAATCTACAGTCTCGTTTCTTACGTCGTTTGTTAAGCAAACTTTGACACACAATCCATGCAATTTATATGATGATGTCGTGTTCCGTATCGAAATTAGATGCAGAAGCATCCAAGTCTCACGAAATACAAGGGTCAGCTTTGTCAAATCAATCACATGTCCATATGAGAGCAAATATATCGTGACCTATAGAATCTACAGTCGCGTTTCTTACGTCGTTTGTTAAGCAAACTTTGACACACAATCCATGCAATTTATATGATGATGTCGAGTTCCGTATCGAAATTAGATGCAGAAGCATCCAAGTCTCACGAAATACAAGGGTCAGCTTTGTCAAATCAATCACATGTCCATATGGGAGCAAATATATCGTGACCTATAGATTCTACAGTCTCGTTCCTTACGTCGTTTGTTAAGCAAACTTTGACACACAATCCATGCAATTTATATGATGATATCGAGTTCCGTTTCGAAGATAGATGCAGAAGCATCCAAGTCTTACGAAATACAAGGGTCAGCTTTGTCAAATCAATCACATGTCCATATGAGAGCAAATATATCGTGACCTATAGAATCTACAGTCTCGTTTCTTACGTCGTTTGTTCAACAAACTTTGACACACAATCCATGCAATTTATATGATGATGTCGAGT
Source organism: Musca autumnalis (assembly GCF_047663935.1). Classification (NCBI taxonomy): domain Eukaryota; kingdom Metazoa; phylum Arthropoda; class Insecta; order Diptera; family Muscidae; genus Musca; species Musca autumnalis. The sequence continues at coordinate 52,281 of NW_027411683.1, forward strand.
TCCGTATCGAAATTAGATGCAGAAGCATCCAAGTCTCACGAAATACAAATGTCAGCATTGTCAAATCAAACACATGTCCATATGAGAGCAAATATATCGTGACCTATAGAATCTACAGTCTCGATTCTTACGTCGTTTGTTAAGCAAACTTTGACACACAATCCATGCAATTTATATGATGATATCGAGTTCCGTATCGAAATTAGATGCAGAAGCATCCAAGTCTCACGAAATACAAGGGTCAGCTTTGTCAAATCAATCACATGTCCATATGAGAGCAAATATATCGTGACCTATAGAATCTACAGTCTCGTTTCTTACGTCGTTTGGTACGCGAACTTTGACACACAATCCATGCAATTTATATGATGATATCGAGTTCCGTTTCGAAGATAGTTGCAGAAGCATCCAAGTCTCACGAAATACAAGGGTCAGCTTTGTCAAATCAATCACATGTCCATATGAGAGCAAATATATCGTCAGCTAAAGAATCTACAGTCTCGTTTCTTACGTCGTTTGTTAAGCAAACTTTGACACACAATCCATGCAATTTATATGATGATATCGTGATCCGTATCGAAATTAGATGCAGAAGCATCCAAGTCTCACGAAATACAAGGGTCAGCTTTGTCAAATCAATCACATGTCCATATGAGAGCAAATATATCGTGACCTATAGAATCTACAGTCTCGTTTCTTACGTCGTTTGTAAAGCAAACTTTGACACACAATCCATGCAATTTATATGATGATATCGAGTTCCGTATCGAAATTAGATGCAGAAGCATCCAAGTCTTACGAAATACAAGGGTCAGCTTTGTCAAATCAATCACATGTCCATATGAGAGCAAATATATCGTGACCTATAGAATCTACAGTCTCGTTTCTTACGTCGTTTGTTAAGCAAACTTTGACACACAATCCATGCAATTTATATGATGATGTCGAGTTCCGTATCGAAATTAGATGCAGAAGCATCCAAGTCTCACGAAATACAAGGGTCAGCTTTGTCAAATCAATCACATGTCCATATGAGAGCAAATATATCGTGACCTATAGAATCTACAGTCTCGTTTCTTACGTCGTTTGTTAAGCAAACTTTGACACACAATCCATGCAATTTATATGATGATGTCGTGTTCCGTATCGAAATTAGATGCATAAGCATCCAAGTCTCACGAAATACAAGGGTCAGCTTTGTCAAATCAATCACATGTCCATATGAGAGCAAATATATCGTGACCTATAGAATCTACAGTCTCGTTTCTTACGTCGTTTGTTAAGCAAACTTTGACACACAATCCATGCAATTTATATGATGATGTCGTGTTCCGTATCGAAATTAGATGCAGAAGCATCCAAGTCTCACGAAATACAAGGGTCAGCTTTGTCAAATCAATCACATGTCCATATGAGAGCAAATATATCGTGACCTATAGAGTCTACAGTCTCGTTCCTTACGTCGTTTGTTAAGCAAACTTTGACACACAATCCATGCAATTTATATGATGATATCGAGTTCCGTTTCGAAGATAGATGCAGAAGCATCCAAGTCTTACGAAATACAAGGGTCAGCTTTGTCAAATCAATCACATGTCCATATGATGATGTCGAGTTCCGTATCGAAATTAGATGCAGAAGCATCCAAGTCTCACGAAATACAAGGGTCAGCATTGTCAAATCAAACACATGTCCATATGAGAGCAAATATATCGTGACCTATAGAATCTACAGTCTCGATTCTTACGTCGTTTTTTAAGCAAACTTTGACACACAATCCATGCAATTTATATGATGATGTCGAGTTCCGTATCGAAATTAAATGCAGAAGCATCCAAGTCTCACGAAATACAAGGGTCAGCTTTGTCAAATCAATCACATGTCCATATGAGAGCAAATATATCGTGACCTATAGAATCTACAGTCTCGTTTCTTACGTCGTTTGTTAAGCAAACTTTGACACACAATCCATGCAATTTATATGATGATGTCGTGTTCCGTATCGAAATTAGATGCAGAAGCATCCAAGTCTCACGAAATACAAGGGTCAGCTTTGTCAAATCAATCACATGTCCATATGAGAGCAAATATATCGTGATCTATAGAATCTACAGTCTCGTTTCTTACGTCGTTTGTTAAGCAAACTTTGACACACAATCCATGCAATTTATATGATGATGTCGTGTTCCGTATCGAAATTAGATGCAGAAGCATCCAAGTCTCACGAAATACAAGGGTCAGCTTTGTCAAATCAATCACATGTCCATATGAGAGCAAATATATCGTGACCTATTGAAACTACAGTCTCGTTTCTTACGTCGTTTGTTAAGCAAACTTTGACACACAATCCATGCAATTTATATGATGATATCGAGTTCCGTATCGAAATTAGATGCAGAAGCATCCAAGTCTTACGAAATACAAGGGTCAGCTTTGTCAAATCAATCACATGTCCATATGAGAGCAAATATATCGTCAGCTAAAGAATCTACAGTCTCGTTTCTTACGTCGTTTGTTAAGCAAACTTTGACACACAATCCATGCAATTTATACGATGATATCGAGTTCCGTTTCGAAATTAGATGCAGAAGCATCCAAGTCTTACGAAATACAAGGGTAAGCTTTGTCAAATCAATCACATGTCCATATGAGAGCAAATATATCGTGACCTATAATATCTACAGTCTCGTTTCTTACGTCGTTTGTTAAGCAAACTTTGACACACAATCCATGCAATTTATATGATGATATCGAGTTCCGTATCGAAATTAGATGCAGAAGCATCCAAGTCTCACGAAATACAAGGGTCAGCTTTGTCAAATCAATCACATGTCCATATGAGAGCAAATATATCGTGACCTATAATATCTACAGTCTCGTTTCTTACGTCGTTTGTTAAGCAAACTTTGACACACAATCCATGCAATTTATATGATGATATCGAGTTCCGTATCGAAATTAGATGCAGAAGCATCCAAGTCTAACGAAATACAAGGGTCAGCTTTGTCAAATCAATCACATGTCCATATGAGAGCAAATATATCGTGACCTATAGAATCTACAGTCTCGCTTCTCACGTCGTTTGTTAAGCAAACTTTGACACACAATCCATGCAATTTATATGATGATATCGTGTTCCGTATCGAAATTAGATGCAGAAGCATCCAAGTCTCACGAAATACAAGGGTCAGCTTTGTCAAATCAATCACATGTCCATATGAGAGCAAATATATCGTCAGCTAAAGAATCTACAGTCTCGTTTCTTACGTCGTTTGTTAAGCAAACTTTGACACACAATCCATGCAATTTATATGATGATGTCGTGTTCCGTATCGAAATTAGATGCAGAAGCATCCAAGTCTCACGAAATACAAGGGTCAGCTTTGTCAAATCAATCACATGTCCATATGAGAGCAAATATATCGTGACCTATAGAATCTACAGTCTCGTTTCTTACGTCGTTTGTTAAGCAAACTTTGACACACAATCCATGCAATTTATATGATGATGTCGAGTTCCGTATCGAAATTAGATGCAGAAGCATCCAAGTCTCACTAAATACAAGGGTCAGCTTTGTCAAATCAATCACATGTCCATATGAGAGCAAATATATCGTGACCTATAGAATCTACAGTCTCGTTTCTTACGTCGTTTGTTAAGCAAACTTTGACACACAATCCATGCAATTTATATGATGATGTCGAGTTCCGTATCGAAATTAGATGCAGAAGCATCCAAGTCTCACGAAATACAAGGGTCAGCTTTGTCAAATCAATCACATGTCCATATGAGAGCAAATATATCGTGACCTATAGAATCTACAGTCTCGTTTCTTACGTCGTTTGTTAAGCAAACTTTGACACACAATCCATGCAATTTATATGATGATGTCGTGTTCCGTATCGAAATTAGATGCAGAAGCATCCAAGTCTCACGAAATACAAGGGTCAGCTTTGTCAAATCAATCACATGTCCATATGAGAGCAAATATATCGTGACCTATAGAATCTACAGTCTCGTTTCTTACGTCGTTTGTTAAGCAAACTTTGACACACAATCCATGCAATTTATATGATGATGTCGAGTTCCGTATCGAAATTAGATGCAGAAGCATCCAAGTCTCACGAAACACAAGGGTCAGCTTTGTCAAATCAATCACATGTCCATATGAGAGCAAATATATCGTGACCTATAGAATCTACAGTGTCGTTCCTTACGTCGTTTGTTAAGCAAACTTTGACACACAATCCATGCAATTTATATGATGATATCGAGTTCCGTTTCGAAGATAGATGCAGAAGCATCCAAGTCTTACGAAATACAAGGGTCAGCTTTGTCAAATCAATCACATGTCCATATGAGAGCAAATATATCGTGACCTATAGAATCTACAGTCTCGTTTCTTACGTCGTTTGTTAAGCAAACTTTGACACACAATCCATGCAATTTATATGATGATATCGAGTTCCGTATCGAAATTAGATGCAGAAGCATCCAAGTCTCACGAAATACAAGGGTCAGCATTGTCAAATCAAACACATGTCCATATGAGAGCAAATATATCGTGACCTATAGAATCTACAGTCTCGTTCCTTACGTCGTTTGTTAAGCAAACTTTGACACACAATCCATGCAATTTATATGATGAATCGTGTTCCGTATCGAAATTAGATGCAGAAGCATCCAAGTCTTACGAAATACAAGGGTCAGCTTTGTCAAATCAATCACATGTCCATATGAGAGCAAATATATCGTGACCTATAGAATCTACAGTCTCGTTTCTTACGTCGTTTGTTAAGCAAACTTTGACACACAATCCATGCAATTTATATGATGATATCGAGTTCCGTATCGAAATTAGATGCAGAAGCATCCAAGTCTCACGAAATATAAGGGTCAGCTTTGTCAAATCAATCACATGTCCATATGAGAGCAAATATATCGTGACCTATAGAATCTACAGTCTCGTTTCTTACGTCGTTTGTTAAGCAAACTTTGACACACAATCCATGCAATTTATATGATGATATCGAGTTCCGTTTCGAAGATAGATGCAGAAGCATCCAAGTCTCCCGAAATACAAGGGTCAGCTTTGTCAAATCAATCACATGTCCATATGAGAGCAAATATATCGTGACCTATTGAATCTACAGTCTCGTTTCTTACGTCGTTTGTTAAGCAAACTTTGACACACAATCCATGCAATTTATATGATGATATCGAGTTCCGTATCGAAATTAGATGCAGAAGCATCCAAGTCTCACGAAATACAAGGGTCAGCTTTGTCAAATCAATCACATGTCCATATGAGAGCAAATATATCGTGACCTATAGAATCTACAGTCTCGTTCCTTACGTCGTTTGTTAAGCAAACTTTGACACACAATCCATGCAATTTATATGATGATATCGAGTTCCGTATCGAAATTAGATGCAGAAGCATCCAAGTCTCACGAAATACAAGGGTCAGCATTGTCAAATCAATCACATGTCCATATGAGAGTAAATATATCGTGACCTATAGAATCTACAGTCTCGTTTCTTACGTCGTTTGTTAAGCAAACTTTGACACACAATCCATGCAATTTATATGATGATATCGAGTTCCGTATCGAAATTAGATGCAGAAGCATCCAAGTCTCACGAAATACAAGGGTCAGCTTTGTCAAATCAATCACATGTCCATATGAGAGCAAATATATCGTGACCTATAGAATCTACAGTCTCGTTTCTTACGTCGTTTGTTAAGCAAACTTTGACACACAATCCATGCAATTTATATGATGATATCGAGTTCCGTATCGAAATTAGATGCAGAAGCATCCAAGTCTCACGAAATACAAGGGTCAGCTTTGTCAAATCAATCACGAAATACAAGGGTCTGCTTTGTCAAATCAATCACATGTCCATATGAGAGCAAATATATCGTGACCTATAATATCTACAGTCTCGTTTCTTACGTCGTTTGTTAACCAAACTTTGACACACAATCCATGCAATTTATATGATGATATCGAGTTCCGTATCGAAATTAGATGCAGAAGCATCCAAGTCTAACGAAATACAAGGGTCAGCTTTGTCAAATCAATCACATGTCCATATGAGAGCAAATATATCGTGACCTATAGAATCTACAGTCTCGCTTCTTACGTCGTTTGCTAAGCAAACTTTGACACACAATCCATGCAATTTATATGATGATATCGTGTTCCGTATCGAAATTAGATGCAGAAGCATCCAAGTCTCACGAAATACAAGGGTCAGCTTTGTCAAATCAATCACATGTCCATATGAGAGCAAATATATCGTCAGCTAAAGAATCTACAGTCTCGTTTCTTACGTCGTTTGTTAAGCAAACTTTGACACACAATCCATGCAATTTATATGATGATGTCGTGTTCCGTATCGAAATTAGATGCAGAAGCATCCAAGTCTCACGAAATACAAGGGTCAGCTTTGTCAAATCAATCACATGTCCATATGAGAGCAAATATATCGTGACCTATAGAATCTACAGTCTCGTTTCTTACGTCGTTTGTTAAGCAAACTTTGACACACAATCCATGCAATTTATATGATGATGTCGAGTTCCGTATCGAAATTAGATGCAGAAGCATCCAAGTCTCACGAAATACAAGGGTCAGCTTTGTCAAATCAATCACATGTCCATATGAGAGCAAATATGTCGTGACCTATAGAATCTACAGTCTCGTTTCTTACGTCGTTTGTTAAGCAAACTTTGACACACAATCCATGCAATTTATATGATGATGTCGTGTTCCGTATCGAAATTAGATGCAGAAGCATCCAAGTCTCACGAAATACAAGGGTCAGCTTTGTCAAATCAATCACACGTCCATATGAGAGCAAATATATCGTGACCTATAGAATCTACAGTCTCGTTTCTTACGTCGTTTGTTAAGCAAACTTTGACACACAATCCATGCAATTTATATGATGATGTCGTGTTCCGTATCGAAATTAGATGCAGAAGCATCCAAGTCTCACGAAATACAAGGGTCAGCTTTGTCAAATCAATCACATGTCCATATGAGAGCAAATATATCGTGACCTATAGAATCTACAGTCTCGTTTCTTACGTCGTTTGTTAAGCAAACTTTGACACACAATCCATGCAATTTATATGATGATGTCGAGTTCCGTATCGAAATTAGATGCAGAAGCATCCAAGTCTCACGAAACACAAGGGTCAGCTTTGTCAAATCAATCACATGTCCATATGAGAGCAAATATATCGTGACCTATAGAATCTACAGTCTCGTTCCTTACGTCGTTTGTTAAGCAAACTTTGACACACAATCCATGCAATTTATATGATGATATCGAGTTCCGTTTCGAAGATAGATGCAGAAGCATCCAAGTCTTACGAAATACAAGGGTCAGCTTTGTCAAATCAATCACATGTCCATATGAGAGCAAATATATCGTGACCTATAGAATCTACAGTCTCGTTTCTTACGTCGTTTGTTAAGCAAACTTTGACACACAATCCATGCAATTTATATGATGATATCGAGTTCCGTATCGAAATTAGATGCAGAAGCATCCAAGTCTCACGAAATACAAGGGTCAGCATTGTCAAATCAAACACATGTCCATATGAGAGCAAATATATCGTGACCTATAGAATCTACAGTCTCGTTCCTTACGTCGTTTGTTAAGCAAACTTTGACACACAATCCATGCAATTTATATGATGAATCGTGTTCCGTATCGAAATTAGATGCAGAAGCATCCAAGTCTTACGAAATACAAGGGTCAGCTTTGTCAAATCAATCACATGTCCATATGAGAGCAAATATATCGTGACCTATAGAATCTACAGTCTCGTTTCTTACGTCGTTTGTTAAGCAAACTTTGACACACAATCCATGCAATTTATATGATGATATCGAGTTCCGTATCGAAATTAGATGCGGAAGCATCCAAGTCTCACGAAATATAAGGGTCAGCTTTGTCAAATCAATCACATGTCCATATGAGAGCAAATATATCGTGACCTATAGAATCTACAGTCTCGTTTCTTACGTCGTTTGTTAAGCAAACTTTGACACACAATCCATGCAATTTATATGATGATATCGAGTTCCGTTTCGAAGATAGATGCAGAAGCATCCAAGTCTCCCGAAATACAAGGGTCAGCTTTGTCAAATCAATCACATGTCCATATGAGAGCAAATATATCGTGACCTATTGAATCTACAGTCTCGTTTCTTACGTCGTTTGTTAAGCAAACTTTGACACACAATCCATGCAATTTATATGATGATGTCGAGTTCCGTATCGAAATTAGATGCAGAAGCATCCAAGTCTCACGAAATACAAGGGTCAGCTTTGTCAAATCAATCACATGTCCATATGAGAGCAAATATATCGTGACCTATAGAATCTACAGTCTCGTTCCTTACGTCGTTTGTTAAGCAAACTTTGACACACAATCCATGCAATTTATATGATGATATCGAGTTCCGTATCGAAATTAGATGCAGAAGCATCCAAGTCTCACGAAATACAAGGGTCAGCATTGTCAAATCAATCACATGTCCATATGAGAGTAAATATATCGTGACCTATAGAATCTACAGTCTCGTTTCTTACGTCGTTTGTTAAGCAAACTTTGACACACAAACCATGCAATTTATATGATGATATCGAGTTCCGTATCGAAATTAGATGCAGAAGCATCCAAGTCTCACGAAATACAAGGGTCAGCTTTGTCAAATCAATCACATGTCCATATGAGAGCAAATATATCGTGACCTATAGAATCTACAGTCTCGTTTCTTACGTCGTTTGTTAAGCAAACTTTGACACACAATCCATGCAATTTATATGATGATATCGAGTTCCGTATCGAAATTAGATGCAGAAGCATCCAAGTCTCACGAAATACAAGGGTCAGCTTTGTCAAATCAATCAGCTTTGTCAAATCAATCACATGTCCATATGAGAGCAAATATATCGTGACCTATAGAATCTACAGTCTCGTTCCTTACGTCGTTTGTTAAGCAAACTTTGACACACAATCCATGCAATTTATATGATGATATCGAGTTCCGTATCGAAATTAGATGCAGAAGCATCCAAGTCTCACGAAATACAAGGGTCAGCATTGTCAAATCAATCACATGTCCATATGAGAGTAAATATATCGTGACCTATAGAATCTACAGTCTCGTTTCTTACGTCGTTTGTTAAGCAAACTTTGACACACAATCCATGCAATTTATATGATGATATCGAGTTCCGTATCGAAATTAGATGCAGAAGCATCCAAGTCTCACGAAATACAAGGGTCAGCTTTGTCAAATCAATCACATGTCCATATGAGAGCAAATATATCGTGACCTATAGAATCTACAGTCTCGTTTCTTACGTCGTTTGTTAAGCAAACTTTGACACACAATCCATGCAATTTATATGATGATGTCGAGTTCCGTATCGAAATTAGATGCAGAAGCATCCAAGTCTTACGAAATACAAGGGTCAGCTTTGTCAAATCAATCACATGTCCATATGAGAGCAAATATATCGTGACCTATTGAATCTACAGTCTCGTTCCTTACGGCGTTTGTTAAGCAAACTTTGACACACAATCCATGCAATTTATATGATGATATCGAGTTCCGTATCGAAATTAGATGCAGAAGCATCCAAATCTCACGAAATACAAGGGTCAGCTTTCTCAAATCAATCACATGTCCATATGAGAGCAAATATATCGTAACCTATTGAATCTACAGTCTCGTTTCTTACGTCGTTTGTTAAGCAAACTTTGACACGCAATCCATGCAATTTATATGATGATATCGAGTTCCGTATCGAAATTAGATGCAGAAGCATCCAAATCTCACGAAATACAAGGGTCAGCTTTGTCAAATCAATCACATGTCCATATGAGAGCAAATATATCGTGACCTATAGAATCTACAGTCTCGTTTCTTACGTCGTTTGTTAAGCAAACTTTGACACACAATCCATGCAATTTATATGATGATATCGAGTTCCGTTTCGAAGATAGATGCAGAAGCATCCAAGTCTTACGAAATACAAGGGTCAGCTTTGTCAAATCAATCACATGTCCATATGAGAGCAAATATATCGTGACCTATAGAATCTACAGTCTCGTTTCTTACGTCGTTAGTAAAGCAAACTTTGACACACAATCCATGCAATTTATATGATGATATCGAGTTCCGTATCGAAATTAGATGCAGAAGCATCCAAATCTCACGAAATACAAGGGTCAGCTTTGTCAAATCAATCACATGTCCATATGAGAGCAAATATATCGTGACCTATAGAATCTACAGTCTCGTTTCTTACGTCGTTTGTTAAGCAAACTTTGACACACAATCCATGCAATTTATATGATGATATCGAGTTCCGTATCGAAATTAGATGCAGAAGCATCCAAGTCTAACGAAATACAAGGGTCAGCTTTGTCAAATCAATCACATGTCCATATGAGAGCAAATATATCGTGACCTATAGAATCTACAGTCTCGTTTCTTACGTCGTTTGTAAAGCAAACTTTGACACACAATCCATGCAATTTATATGATGATATCGAGTTCCGTTTCGAAATTAGATGCAGAAGCATCCAAGTCTTACGAAATACAAGGGTCAGCTTTGTCAAATCAATCACATGTCCATATGAGAGCAAATATATCGTGACCTATAGAATCTACAGTCTCGTTTCTTACGTCGTTTGGTACGCAAACTTTGACACACAATCCATGCAATTTATATGATGATATCGAGTTCCGTTTCGAAGATAGTTGCAGAAGCATCCAAGTCTCACGAAATACAAGGGTCAGCTTTGTCAAATCAATCACATGTCCATATGAGAGCAAATATATCGTCAGCTAAAGAATCTACAGTCTCGTTTCTTACGTCGTTTGTTAAGCAAACTTTGACACACAATCCATGCAATTTATATGATGATATCGTGTTCCGTATCGAAATTAGATGCAGAAGCATCCAAGTCTCACGAAATACAAGGGTCAGCTTTGTCAAATCAATCACATGTCCATATGAGAGCAAATATATCGTGACCTATAGAATCTACAGTCTCGTTTCTTACGTCGTTTGTAAAACAAACTTTGACACACAATCCATGCAATTTATATGATGATGTCGTGTTCCGTATCGAAATTAGATGCAGAAGCATCCAAGTCTCACGAAATACAAGGGTCAGCTTTGTCAAATCAATCACATGTCCATATGAGAGCAAATATATCGTGACCTATAGAATCTACAGTCGCGTTTCTTACGTCGTTTGTTAAGCAAACTTTGACACACAATCCATGCAATTTATATGATGATGTCGAGTTCCGTATCGAAATTAGATGCAGAAGCATCCAAGTCTCACGAAATACAAGGGTCAGCTTTGTCAAATCAATCACATGTCCATATGGGAGCAAATATATCGTGACCTATAGATTCTACAGTCTCGTTCCTTACGTCGTTTGTTAAGCAAACTTTGACACACAATCCATGCAATTTATATGATGATATCGAGTTCCGTTTCGAAGATAGATGCAGAAGCATCCAAGTCTTACGAAATACAAGGGTCAGCTTTGTCAAATCAATCACATGTCCATATGAGAGCAAATATATCGTGACCTATAGAATCTACAGTCTCGTTTCTTACGTCGTTTGTTAAACAAACTTTGACACACAATCCATGCAATTTATATGATGATGTCGAGTTCCGTATCGAAATTAGATGCAGAAGCATCCAAGTCTCACGAAATACAAATGTCAGCATTGTCAAATCAAACACATGTCCATATGAGAGCAAATATATCGTGACCTATAGAATCTACAGTCTCGATTCTTACGTCGTTTGTTAAGCAAACTTTGACACACAATCCATGCAATTTATATGATGATATCGAGTTCCGTATCGAAATTAGATGCAGAAGCATCCAAGTCTCACGAAATACAAGGGTCAGCTTTGTCAAATCAATCACATGTCCATATGAGAGCAAATATATCGTGACCTATAGAATCTACAGTCTCGTTTCTTACGTCGTTTGGTACGCGAACTTTGACACACAATCCATGCAATTTATATGATGATATCGAGTTCCGTTTCGAAGATAGTTGCAGAAGCATCCAAGTCTCACGATATACAAGGGTCAGCTTTGTCAAATCAATCACATGTCCATATGAGAGCAAATATATCGTCAGCTAAAGAATCTACAGTCTCGTTTCTTACGTCGTTTGTTAAGCAAACTTTGACACACAATCCATGCAATTTATATGATGATATCGTGTTCCGTATCGAAATTAGATGCAGAAGCATCCAAGTCTCACGAAATACAAGGGTCAGCTTTGTCAAATCAATCACATGTCCATATGAGAGCAAATATATCGTGACCTATAGAATCTACAGTCTCGTTTCTTACGTCGTTTGTAAAGCAAACTTTGACACACAATCCATGCAATTTATATGATGATATCGAGTTCCGTATCGAAATTAGATGCAGAAGCATCCAAGTCTTACGAAATACAAGGGTCAGCTTTGTCAAATCAATCACATGTCCATATGAGAGCAAATATATCGTGACCTATAGAATCTACAGTCTCGTTTCTTACGTCGTTTGTTAAGCAAACTTTGACACACAATCCATGCAATTTATATGATGATGTCGAGTTCCGTATCGAAATTAGATGCAGAAGCATCCAAGTCTCACGAAATACAAGGGTCAGCTTTGTCAAATCAATCACATGTCCATATGAGAGCAAATATATCGTGACCTATAGAATCTACAGTCTCGTTTCTTACGTCGTTTGTTAAGCAAACTTTGACACACAATCCATGCAATTTATATGATGATGTCGTGTTCCGTATCGAAATTAGATGCAGAAGCATCCAAGTCTCACGAAATACAAGGGTAAGCTTTGTCAAATCAATCACATGTCCATATGAGAGCAAATATATCGTGACCTATAGAATCTACAGTCTCGTTTCTTACGTCGTTTGTTAAGCAAACTTTGACACACAATCCATGCAATTTATATGATGATGTCGAGTTCCGTATCGAAATTAGATGCAGAAGCATCCAAGTCTCAAGAAATACAAGGGTCAGCTTTGTCAAATCAATCACATGTCCATATGAGAGCAAATATATCGTGACCTATAGAATCTACAGTCTCGTTCCTTACGTCGTTTGTTAAGCAAACTTTGACACACAATCCATGCAATTTATATGATGATATCGAGTTCCGTTTCGAAGATAGATGCAGAAGCATCCAAGTCTTACGAAATACAAGGGTCAGCTTTGTCAAATCAATCACATGTCCATATGATGATGTCGAGTTCCGTATCGAAATTAGATGCAGAAGCATCCAAGTCTCACGAAATACAAGGGTCAGCATTGTCAAATCAAACACATGTCCATATGAGAGCAAATATATCGTGACCTATAGAATCTACAGTCTCGATTCTTACGTCGTTTTTTAAGCAAACTTTGACACACAGTCCATGCAATTTATATGATGATATCGAGTTCCGTATCGAAATTAGATGCAGAAGCATCCAAGTCTCACGAAATACAAGGGTCAGCTTTGTCAAATCAATCACATGTCCATATGAGAGCAAATATATCGTGACCTATAGAATCTACAGTCTCGTTCCTTACGTCGTTTGTTAAGCAAACTTTGACACACAATCCATGCAATTTATATGATGATATCGTGTTCCGTATCGAAATTAGATGCAGAAGCATCCAAGTCTTACGAAATACAAGGGTCAGCTTTGTCAAATCAATCACATGTCCATATGAGAGCAAATATATCGTGACCTATAGAATCTACAGTCTCGTTTCTTACGTCGTTTGTTAAGCAAACTTTGACACACAATCCATGCAATTTATATGATGATATCGTGTTCCGTATCGAAATTAGATGCAGAAGCATCCAAGTCTCCCGAAATACAAGGGTGAGCTTTGTCAAATCAATCACATGTCCATATGAGAGCAAATATATCGTGACCTATTGAATCTACAGTCTCGTTTCTTACGTCGTTTGTTAAGCAAACTTTGATACACAATCCATGCAATTTATATGATGATATCGAGTTCCGTGTCGAAATTAGATGCAGAAGCATCCAAGTCTCCCGAAATACAAGGGTCAGCATTGTCAAATCAATCACATGTCCATATGAGAGCAAATATATCGTGACCTATAGAATCTACAGTCTCGTTTCTTACGTCGTTTGTTAAGCAAACTTTGACACAGAATCCATGCAATTTATATGATGATATCGAGTTCCGTATCGAAATTAGATGCAGAAGCATCCAAGTCTCACGAAATACAAGGGTCAGCTTTGTCAAATCAATCACATGTCCATATGAGAGCAAATATATCGTGACCTATAGAATCTACAGTCTCGTTCCTTACGTCGTTTGTTAAGCAAACTTTGACACACAATCCATGCAATTTATATGATGATATCGAGTTCCGTATCGAAATTAGATGCAGAAGCATCCAAGTCTCACGAAATACAAGGGTCAGCTTTGTCAAATCAATCACATGTCCATATGAGAGCAAATATATCGTGACCTATAGAATCTACAGTCTCGTTTCTTACGTCGTTTGTTAAGCAAACTTTGACACACAATCCATGCAATTTATATGATGATGTCGAGTTCCGTATCGAAATTAGATGCAGAAGCATCCAAGTCTTACGAAATACAAGGGTCAGCTTTGTCAAATCAATCACATGTCCATATGAGAGCAAATATATCGTGACCTATTGAATCTACAGTCTCGTTCCTTACGTCGTTTGTTAAGAAAACTTTGACACACAATCCATGCAATTTATATGATGATATCGAGTTCCGTATCGAAATTAGATGCAGAAGCATCCAAATCTCACGAAATACAAGGGTCAGCTTTCTCAAATCAATCACATGTCCATATGAGAGCAAATATATCGTAACCTATTGAATCTACAGTCTCGTTTCTTACGTCGTTTGTTAAGCAAACTTTGACACACAATCCATGCAATTTATATGATGATATCGAGTTCCGTATCGAAATTAGATGCAGAAGCATCCAAATCTCACGAAATACAAGGGTCAGCTTTGTCAAATCAATCACATGTCCATATGAGAGCAAATATATCGTGACCTATAGAATCTACAGTCTCGTTTCTTACGTCGTTTGTTAAGCAAACTTTTACACACAATCCATGCAATTTATATGATGATATCGAGTTCCGTTTCGAAGATAGATGCAGAAGCATCCAAGTCTTACGAAATACAAGGGTCAGCTTTGTCAAATCAATCACATGTCCATATGAGAGCAAATATATCGTGACCTATAGAATCTACAGTCTCGTTTCTTACGTCGTTAGTTAAGCAAACTTTGACACACAATCCATGCAATTTATATGATGATATCGAGTTCCGTATCGAAATTAGATGCAGAAGCATCCAAATCTCACGAAATACAAGGGTCAGCTTTGTCAAATCAATCACATGTCCATATGAGAGCAAATATATCGTGACCTATAGAATCTACAGTCTTGTTTCTTACGTCGTTTGTTAAGCAAACTTTGACACACAATCCATGCAATTTATATGATGACATCGAGTTCCGTATCGAAATTAGATGCAGAAGCATCCAAGTCTAACGAAATACAAGGGTCAGCTTTGTCAAATCAATCACATGTCCATATGAGAGCAAATATATCGTGACCTATAGAATCTACAGTCTCGTTTCTTACGTCGTTTGTAAAGCAAACTTTGACACACAATCCATGCAATTTGTATGATGATATCGAGTTCCGTTTCGAAATTAGATGCAGAAGCATCCAAGTCTTACGAAATACAAGGGTCAGCTTTGTCAAATCAATCACATGTCCATATGAGAGCAAATATATCGTGACCTATAGAATCTACAGTCTCGTTTCTTACGTCGTTTGGTAAGCAAACTTTGACACACAATCCATGCAATTTATATGATGATATCGAGTTCCGTTTCGAAGATAGATGCAGAAGCATCCGAGTCTCACGAAATACAAGGGTCAGCTTTGTCAAATCAATCACATGTCCATATGAGAGCAAATATATCGTCAGCTAAAGAATCTACAGTCTCGTTTCTTACGTCGTTTGTTAAGCAAACTTTGACACACAATCCATGCAATTTATATGATGATATCGTGTTCCGTATCGAAATTAGATGCAGAAGCATATAAGTCTCACGAAATACAAGGGTCAGCTTTGTCAAATCAATCACATGTCCATATGAGAGCAAATATATCGTGACCTATAGAATCTACAGTCTCGTTTCTTACGTCGTTTGTAAAGCAAACTTTGACACACAATCCATGCAATTTATATGATGATATCGAGTTCCGTATCGAAATTAGATGCAAAAGCATCCAAGTCTTACGAAATACAAGGGTCAGCTTTGTCAAATCAATCACATGTCCATATGAGAGCAAATATATCGTGACCTATAGAATCTACAGTCTCGTTTCTTACGTCGTTTGTTAAGCAAACTTTGACACACAATCCATGCAATTTATATGATGATATCGAGTTCCGTTTCGAAGATAGATGCAGAAGCATCCATGTCTCACGAAATACAAGGGTCAGCTTTGTCAAATCAATCACATGTCCATATGAGAGCAAATATATCGTCAGCTAAAGAATCTACAGTCTCGTTTCTTACGTCGTTTGTTAAGCAAACTTTGACACACAATCCATGCAATTTATATGATGATATCGTGTTCCGTATCAAAATTAGATGCAGAAGCATCCAAGTCTCACGAAATACAAGGGTCAGCTTTGTCAAATCAATCACATGTCCATATGAGAGCAAATATATCGTGACCTATAGAATCTACAGTCTCGTTTCTTACGTCGTTTGTAAAGCAAACTTTGACACACAATCCATGCAATTTATATGATGATATCGAGTTCCGTATCGAAACTAGATGCAAAAGCATCCAAGTCTTACGAAATACAAGGGTCAGCTTTGTCAAATCAATCACATGTCCATATGAGAGCAAATATATCGTGACCTATAGAATCTACAGTCTCGTTTCTTACGTCGTTTGTTAAGCAAACTTTGACACACAATCCATGCAATTTATATGATGATGTCGAGTTCCGTATCGAAATTAGATGCAGAAGCATCCAAGTCTAACGAAATACAAGGGTCAGCATTGTCAAATCAATCACATGTCCATATGAGAGCAAATATATCGTCAGCTAAAGAATCTACAGTCTCGTTTCTTACGTCGTTTGTAAAGCAAACTTTGACACACAATCCATGCAATTTATATGATGATATCGAGTTCCGTATCGAAATTAGATGCAGAAGCATCCAAGTCTTACGAAATACAAGGGTCAGCTTTGTCAAATCAATCACATGTCCATATGAGAGCAAATATATCGTCACCTATAGAATCTACAGTCTCGTTTCTTACGTCGTTAGTAAAGCAAACTTTGACACACAATCCATGCAATTTATATGATGATGTCGAGTTCCGTTTCGAAGATAGATGCAGAAGCATCCAAGTCTCACGAAATACAAGGGTCAGCTTTGTCAAATCAATCACATGTCCATATGAGAGCAAATATATCGTGACCTATAGAATCTACAGTCTCGTTTCTTACGTCGTTTGTTAAGCAAACTTTGACACACAATCCATGCAATTTATATGATGATATCGTGTTCCGCATCGAAATTAGATGCAGAAGCATCCAAGTCTCACGAAATACAAGGGTCAGCTTTGTCAAATCAATCACATGTCCATATGAGAGCAAATATATCGTCAGCTAAAGAATCTACAGTCTCGTTTCTTACGACGTTTGTTAAGCAAACTTTGACACACAATCCATGCAATTTATATGATGATGTCGAGTTCCGTATCGAAATTAGATGCAGAAGCATCCAAGTCTCACGAAATACAAGGGTCAGCATTGTCAAATCAATCACATGTCCATATGAGAGCAAATATATCGTCAGCTAAAGAATCTACAGTCTCGTTTCTTATGTCGTTTGTAAAGCAAACTTTGACACACAATCCATGCAATTTATATGATGATATCGAGTTCCGTTTCGAAATTAGATGCAGAAGCATCCAAGTCTCCCGAAATACAAGGGTCAGCATTGTCAAATCAATCACATGTCCATATGAGAGCAAATATATCGTGACCTATAGAATCTACAGTCTCGTTTCTTACGTCGTTTGTTAAGCAAACTTTGACACACAATCCATGCAATTTATATGATGATATCGAGTTCCGTATCGAAATTAGATGCAGAAGCATCCAAGTCTCACGAAATACAAGGGTCAGCTTTGTCAAATCAATCACATGTCCATATGAGAGCAAATATATCGTGACCTATAGAATCTACAGTCTCGTTCCTTACGTCGTTTGTTAAGCAAACTTTGACACACAATCCATGCAATTTATATGATGATATCGAGTTCCGTATCGAAATTAGATGCAGAAGCATCCAAGTCTCACGAAATACAAGGGGTCAGCATTGTCAAATCAATCACATGTCCATATGAGAGTAAAATATCGTGACCTATAGAATCTACAGTCTACGTTTCTTACGTCGTTTGTTAAGCAAACATTTGACACACAATCCATGCAATTTATATGATGATATCGAGTTCCGTATCGAAATTAGATGCAGAAGCATCCAAGTCTCACGAAATACAAGGGTCAGCTTTGTCAAATCAATCACATGTCCATATGAGAGCAAATATATCGTGACTATAGAATCTACAGTCTCGTTTCTTACGTCGTTTGTTAAGCAAACTTTGACACACAATCCATGCAATTTATATGATGATGTCGAGTTCCGTATCGAAATTAGATGCAGAAGCATCCAAGTCTTACGAAATACAAGGTCAGCTTTGTCAAATCAATCACATGTCCATATGAGAGCAAATATATTCGTGACCTATTGAATCAACAGTCTCGTTCCTTACGTCGTTTGTTAAGCAAACTTTGACACACAATCCATGCAATTTAATGATGATATCGAGTTCCGTATCGAAATTAGATGCAGAAGCATCCAAATCTCATGAAATACAAGGGTCAGCTTTCTCAAATCAATCACATGTCCATATGAGAGCAAATATATCGTAACCTATTGAATCTACAGTCTCGTTTCTTACGTCGTTTGTTAAGCAAACTTTGACACACAATCCATGCAATTTATATGATGATATCGAGTTCCGTATCGAAATTAGATGCAGAAGCATCCAAATCCACGAAATACAAGGGTCAGCTTTGTCAAATCAATCACATGTCCATATGAGAGCAAATATATCGTGACCTATAGAATCTACAGTCTCGTTTCTTACGTCGTTTGTTAAGCAAACTTTTACACACAATCCATGCAATTTATATGATGATATCGAGTTCCGTTTCGAAGATAGATGCAGAAGCATCCAAGTCTTACGAAATACAAGGGTCAGCTTTGTCCAATCAATCACATGTCCATATGAGAGCAAATATATCGTGACCTATAGAATCTACAGTCTCGTTTCTTACGTCGTTAGTTAAGCAAACTTTGACACACAATCCATGCAATTTATATGATGATATCGAGTTCCGTATCGAAATTAGATGCAGAAGCATCCAAATCTCACGAAATACAAGGGTCAGCTTTGTCAAATCAATCACATGTCCATATGAGAGCAAATATATCGTGACCTATAGAATCTACAGTCTCGTTTCTTACGTCGTTTGTTAAGCAAACTTTGACACACAATCCATGCAATTTATATGATGATATCGAGTTCCGTATCGAAATTAGATGCAGAAGCATCCAAGTCTAACGAAATACAAGGGTCAGCTTTGTCAAATCAATCACATGTCCATATGAGAGCAAATATATCGTGACCTATAGAATCTACAGTCTCGTTTCTTACGTCGTTTGTAAAGCAAACTTTGACACACAATCCATGCAATTTGTATGATGATATCGAGTTCCGTTTCGAAATTAGATGCAGAAGCATCCAAGTCTTACGAAATACAAGGGTCAGCTTTGTCAAATCAATCACATGTCCATATGAGAGCAAATATATCGTGACCTATAGAATCTACAGTCTCGTTTCTTACGTCGTTTGGTAAGCAAACTTTGACACACAATCCATGCAATTTATATGATGATATCGAGTTCCGTTTCAAAGATAGATGCAGAAGCATCCAAGTCTCACGAAATACAAGGGTCAGCTTTGTCAAATCAATCACATGTCCATATGAGAGCAAATATATCGTCAGCTAAAGAATCTACAGTCTCGTTTCTTACGTCGTTTGTTAAGCAAACTTTGACACACAATCCATGCAATTTATATGATGATATCGTGTTCCGTATCGAAATTAGATGCAGAAGCATCCAAGTCTCACGAAATACAAGGGTCAGCTTTGTTAAATCAATCACATGTCCATATGAGAGCAAATATATCGTGACCTATAGAATCTACCGTCTCGTTTCTTACGTCGTTTGTAAAGCAAACTTTGACACACAATCCATGCAATTTATATGATGATATCGAGTTCCGTATCGAAATTAGATGCAAAAGCATCCAAGTCTTACGAAATACAAGGGTCAGCTTTGTCAAATCAATCACATGTCCATATGAGAGCAAATATATCGTGACCTATAGAATCTACAGTCTCGTTTCTTACGTCGTTTGGTAAGCAAACTTTGACACACAATCCATGCAATTTATATGATGATATCGAGTTCCGTTTCGAAGATAGATGCAGAAGCATCCATGTCTCACGAAATATAAGGGTCAGCTTTGTCAAATCAATCACATGTCCATATGAGAGCAAATATATCGTCAGCTAAAGAATCTACAGTCTCGTTTCTTACGTCGTTTGTTAAGCAAACTTTGACACACAATCCATGCAATTTATATGATGATATCGTGTTCCGTATCGAAATTAGATGCAGAAGCATCCAAGTCTCACGAAATACAAGGGTCAGCTTTGTCAAATCAATCACATGTCCATATGAGAGCAAATATATCGTGACCTATAGAATCTACAGTCTTGTTTCTTACGTCGTTTGTAAAGCAAACTTTGACACACAATCCATGCAATTTATATGATGATATCGAGTTCCGTATCGAAATTAGATGCAAAAGCATCCAAGTCTTACGAAATACAAGGGTCAGCTTTGTCAAATCAATCACATGTCCATATGAGAGCAAATATATCGTGACCTATAGAATCTACAGTCTCGTTTCTTACGTCGTTTGTAAAGCAAACTTTGACACACAATCCATGCAATTTATATGATGATATCGAGTTCCGTATCGAAATTAGATGCAGAAGCATCCAAGTCTTACGAAATACAAGGGTCAGCTTTGTCAAATCAATCACATGTCCATATGAGAGCAAATATATCGTCACCTATAGAATCTACAGTCTCGTTTCTTACGTCGTTAGTAAAGCAAACTTTGACACACAATCCATGCAATTTATATGATGATGTCGAGTTCCGTTTCGAAGATAGATGCAGAAGCATCCAAGTCTCACGAAATACAAGGGTCAGCTTTGTCAAATCAATCACATGTCCATATGAGAGCAAATATATCGTGACCTATAGAATCTACAGTCTCGTTTCTTACGTCGTTTGTTAAGCAAACTTTGACACACAATCCATGCAATTTATATGATGATATCGTGTTCCGCATCGAAATTAGATGCAGAAGCATCCAAGTCTCACGAAATACAAGGGTCAGCTTTGTCAAATCAATCACATGTCCATATGAGAGCAAATATATCGTCAGCTAAAGAATCTACAGTCTCGTTTCTTACGACGTTTGTTAAGCAAACTTTGACACACAATCCATGCAATTTATATGATGATGTCGAGTTCCGTATCGAAATTAGATGCAGAAGCATCCAAGTCTCACGAAATACAAGGGTCAGCATTGTCAAATCAATCACATGTCCATATGAGAGCAAATATATCGTCAGCTAAAGAATCTACAGTCTCGTTTCTTACGTCGTTTGTAAAGCAAACTTTGACACACAATCCATGCAATTTATATGATGATATCGAGTTCCGTATCGAAATTAGATGCAGAAGCATCCAAGTCTCTCGAAATACAAGGGTCAGCTTTGTCAAATCAATCACATGTCCATATGAGAGCAAATATATCGTGACCTATAGAATCTACAGTCTCGTTTCTTACGTCGTTTGTTAAGCAAACTTTGACACACAATCCATGCAATTTATACGATGATGTCGAGTTCCGTATCGAAATTAGATGCAGAAGCATCCAAGTCTCATGAAATACAAGGGTCAGCTTTGTCAAATCAATCACATGTCCATATGAGAGCAAATATATCGTGACCTATAGAATCTACAGTCTCGTTTCTTACGTCGTTTGTTAAGCAAACTTTGACACACAATCCATGCAATTTATATGATGATATCGTGTTCCGTATCGAAATTAGATGCAGAAGCATCCAAGTCTCACGAAATACAAGGGTCAGCTTTGTCAAATCAATCACATGTCCATATGAGAGCAAATATATCGTCAGCTAAAGAATCTACCGTCTCGTTTCTTACGTCGTTTGTTAAGCAAACATTGACACACAATCCATGCAATTTATATGATGATATCGAGTTCCGTATCGAAATTAGATGCAGAAGCATCCAAGTCTCCCGAAATACAAGGGTCAGCTTTGTCAAATCAATCACATGTCCATATGAGAGCAAATATATCGTCAGCTAAAGAATCTACAGTCTCGTTTCTTACGTCGTTTGTTAAGCAAACTTTGACACACAATCCATGCAATTTATATGATGATATCGTGTTCCGTATCGAAATTAGATGCAGAAGCATCCAAGTCTCACGAAATACAAGGGTCAGCTTTGTCAAATCAATCACATGTCCATATGAGAGCAAATATATCGTGACCTATAGAATCTACAGTCTCGTTCCAAGTCCGCATCCAAGTCTCACGAAATACAAGGGTCAGCTTTGTCAAACCAATCACAGTTCCATATGAGAGCAAATATATCGTGACCTATAGAATCTACAGTCTCGTTTCTTACGTCGTTTGTTAAGCAAACTTTGACACACAATCCATGCAATTTATATGATGATATCGAGTTCCGTATCGAAATTAGATGCAGAAGCATCCAAGTCTTACGAAATACAAGGGTCAGCTTTGTCAAATCAATCACATGTCCATATGAGAGCAAATATATCGTGACCTATAATATCTACAGTCTCGTTTCTTACGTCGTTTGTTAAGCAAACTTTGACACACAATCCATGCAATTTATATGATGATATCGAGTTCCGTATCGAAATTAGATGCAGAAGCATCCAAGTCTCCCGAAATACAAGGGTCAGCTTTGTCAATCAATCACATGTCCATATGAGAGCAAATATATCGTGACCTATAATATCTTCAGTCTCGTTCCTTACGTCGTTTGTTAAGCAAACATTGACACACAATCCATGCAATTTATATGATGATATCGAGTTCCGTATCGAAATTAGATGCAGAAGCATCCAAGTCTTACGAAATACAAGGGTCAGCTTTGTCAAATCAATCACATGTCCATATGAGAGCAAGTATATCGTCAGCTAAAGAATCTACAGTCTCGTTTCTTACGTCGTTTGTTAAGCAAACTTTGACACACAATCCATGCAATTTATATGATGATGTCGAGTTCCGTATCGAAATTAGATGGAGAAGCATCCAAGTCTCCCGAAATACAAGGGTCAGCATTGTCAAATCAATCACATGTCCATATGAGAGCAAATATATCGTCAGCTAAATAATCTACAGTCTCGTTTCTTACGTCGTTTGTTAAGCAAACTTTGACACACAATCCATGCAATTTATATGATGATATCGTGTTCCGTATCGAAATTAGATGCAGAAGCATCCAAGTCTCACGAAATACAAGGGTCAGCTTTGTCAAATCAATCACATGTCCATATGAGAGCAAATATATCGTGACCTATAATATCTACAGTCTCGTTTCTTACGTCGTTTGGTAAGCAAACTTTGACACACAATCGATGCAATTTATATGATGATATCGTGTTCCGTATCGAAATTAGATGCAGAAGCATCCAAGTCTCACGAAATACAAGGGTCAGCTTTGTCAAATCAATCACATGTCCATATGAAAGCAAATATATCGTGACCTATAGAATCTACAGTCTCGTTCCTTACGTCGTGTGTTAAGCAAACTTTGACACACAAGCCATGCAATTTATATGATGATATCGAGTTCCGTATCGAAATTAGATGCAGAAGCATCCAAGTCTCACGAAATACATGGGTCAGCTTTGTCAAATCAATCACATGTCCATATGAGAGCAAATATATCGTGACCTATAGAATCTACAGTCTCGTTTCTTACGTCGTTTGTTAAGCAAACTTTGACACACAATCCATGCAATTTATATGATGATATCGAGTTCCGTATCGAAATTAGATGCAGAAGCATCCAAGTCTCACGAAATACATGGGTCAGCTTTGTCAAATCAATCACATGCCCATATGAGAGCAAATATATCGTGACCTATAGAATCTACAGTCTCGTTTCTTACGTCGTTTGTAAAGCAAACTTTGACACACAATCCATGCAATTTATATGATGATATCGAGTTCCGTATCGAAATTAGATGCAGAAGCATCCAAGTCTTACGAAATACAAGGGTCAGCTTTGTCAAATCAAACACATGTCCATATGAGAGCAAATATATCGTGACCTATAATATCTACAGTCTCGTTTCTTACGTCGTTTGTTAAGCAAACTTTGACACACAATCCATGCAATTTATATGATGATATCGAGTTCCGTATCGAAATTAGATGCAGAAGCATCCAAGTCTCCCGAAATACAAGGGTCAGCTTTGTCAAATCAATCACATGTCCATATGAGAGCAAATATATCGTGACCTATAATATCTACAAACTCGTTTCTTACGTCGTTTGTTAAGCAAACTTTGACACACAATCCATGCAATTTATATGATGATATCGTGTTCCGTATCGAAATTAGATGCAGAAGCATCCAAGTCTCACGAAATACAAGGGTCAGCTTTGTCAAATCAATCACATGTCCATATGAGAGCAAATATATCGTGACCTATAATATCTACAGTCTCGTTTCTTACGTCGTTTGGTAAGCAAACTTTGACACACAATCCATGCAATTTATATGATGATGTCGAGTTCCGTATCGAAATTAGATGCAAAAGCATCCAAGTCTCACGAAATACAAGGGTCAGCTTTGTCAAATCAATCACATGTCCATATGAGAGCAAATATATCGTGACCTATAGAATCTACAGTCTCGTTTCTTACGTCGTTTGTTAAGCAAACTTTGACACACAATCCATGCAATTTATATGATCATATCGTGTTCCGTATCGAAGTCTCACGAAATACAAGGGTCAGCTTTGTCAAATCAATCACATGTCCATATGAGAGCAAATATATCGTCAGCTAAAGAATCTACAGTCTCGTTTCTTACGTCGTTTGTTAAGCAAACTTTGACACACAATCCATGCAATTTATATGATGATGTCGTGTTCCGTATCGAAATTAGATGCAGAAGCATCCAAGTCTCACGAAATACAAGGGTCAGCTTTGTCAAATCAATCACATGTCCATATGAGAGCAAATATATCGTGACCTATAGAATCTACAGTCTCGTTCCTTACGTCGTTTGGTAAGCAAACTTTGACACACAATCCATGCAATTTATATGATGATGTCGAGTTCCGTATCGAAATTAGATGCAGAAGCATCCAAGTCTCCCGAAATACAAGGGTCAGCATTGTCAAATCAATCACATGTCCATATGAGAGCAAGTATATCGTCAGCTAAAGAATCTACAGTCTCGTTTCTTACGTCGTTTGTTAAGCAAACTTTGACACACAATCCATGCAATTTATATGATGATATCGAGTTCCGTATCGAAATTAGATGCAGAAGCATCCAAGTCTAACGAAATACAAGGTCAGCTTTGTCAAATCAATCACATGTCCATATGAGAGCAAATATATCGTCAGCTAAAGAATCTACAGTCTCGTTTCTTACGTCGTTTGTTAAGCAAACTTTGACACACAATCCATGCAATTTATATGATGATATCGAGTTCCGTTTCGAAGATAGATGCAGAAGCATCCAAGTCTCCCGAAATACAAGGGTCAGCTTTGTCAAATCAATCACATGTCCATATGAGAGCAAATATATCGTGACCTATAATATCTACAGTCTCGTTTCTTACGTCGTTTGTTAAGCAAACTTTGACACACAATCCATGCAATTTATATGATGATATCGAGTTTCGTATCGAAATTAGATGCAGAAGCATCCAAGTCTCACGAAATACAAGGGTCAGCTTTGTCAAATCAATCACATGTCCATATGAGAGCAAATATATCGTGACCTATAGAATCTTCAGTCTCGTTCCTTACGTCGTTTGTTAAGCAAACATTGACACACAATCCATGCAATTTATATGATGATATCGAGTTCCGTATCGAAATTAGATGCAGAAGCATCCAAGTCTTACGAAATACAAGGGTCAGCTTTGTCAAATCAATCACATGTCCATATGAGAGCAAGTATATCGTCAGCTAAAGAATCTACAGTCTCGTTTCTTACGTCGTTTGTTAAGCAAACTTTGACACACAATCCATGCAATTTATATGATGATGTCGAGTTCCGTATCGAAATTAGATGGAGAAGCATCCAAGTCTCCCGAAATACAAGGGTCAGCATTGTCAAATCAATCACATGTCCATATGAGAGCAAATATGTCGTCAGCTAAATAATCTACAGTCTCGTTTCTTACGTCGTTTGTTAAGCAAACTTTAACACACAATCCATGCAATTTATATGATGATATCGTGTTCCGTATCGAAATTAGATGCAGAAGCATCCAAGTCTCACGAAATACAAGGGTCAGCTTTGTCAAATCAATCACATGTCCATATGAGAGCAAATATATCGTGACCTATAATATCTACAGTCTCGTTTCTTACGTCGTTTGGTAAGCAAACTTTGACACACAATCGATGCAATTTATATGATGATATCGTGTTCCGTATCGAAATTAGATGCAGAAGCATCCAAGTCTCACGAAATACAAGGGTTAGCTTTGTCAAATCAATCACATGTCCATATGAGAGCAAATATATCGTGACCTATAGAATCTACAGTCTCGTTCCTTACGTCGTTTGTTAAGCAAACTTTGACACACAATCCATGCAATTTATATGATGATATCGAGTTCCGTATCGAAATTAGATGCAGAAGCATCCAAGTCTCACGAAATACATGGGTCAGCTTTGTCAAATCAATCACATGTCCATATGAGAGCAAATATATCGTGACCTATAGAATCTACAGTCTCGTTTCTTACGTCGTTTGTAAAGCAAACTTTGACACACAATCCATGCAATTTATATGATGATGTCGAGTTCCGTATCGAAATTATATGCAGAAGCATCCAAGTCTTACGAAATACAAGGGTCAGCTTTGTCAAATCAAACACATGTCCATATGAGAGCAAATATATCGTGACCTATAGAATCTACAGTCTCGTTTCTTACGACGTTTGTTAAGCAAACTTTGACACACAATCCATGCAATTTATATGATGATATCGAGTTCCGTATCGAAATTAGATGCAGAAGCATCCAAGTCTTACGAAATACAAGGGTCAGCTTTGTCAAATCAATCACATGTCCATATGAGAGCAAATATATCGTGACCTATAATATCTACAGTCTCGTTTCTTACGTCGTTTGTTAAGCAAACTTTGACACACAATCCATGCAATTTATATGATGATATCGAGTTCCGTATCGAAATTAGATGCAGAAGCATCCAAGTCTCCCGAAATACAAGGGTCAGCTTTGTCAAATCAATCACATGTCCATATGAGAGCAAATATATCGTGACCTATAGAATCTACAGTCTCGTTCCTTACGTCGTTTGTTAAGCAAACTTTGACACACAATCCATGCAATTTATATGATGACTAGCAAAATGCCCGCTACTTCGTATGCGGAAAGGATATAAAAAAAACAAATAAACAATATATAATATGGAAATGACAAACACTGAAAATTTGGTCGCACTAATACCAATTTTAATCAATATTTATTTTTATCTTAGTACTGTACGTACCCCTTAAGTTCGATTTTCAAAAAGATCAGCCGTATCTCACCCTTACACATTAACAGCGAGATAAACGTTGCATACCAATACACACCCTAACTCCAAAAAATAAAAATTCCAGCACTGTCCCTACAGCCAAAAACAAATTG
Organism: Musca autumnalis; assembly: GCF_047663935.1. Taxonomy (NCBI): domain Eukaryota; kingdom Metazoa; phylum Arthropoda; class Insecta; order Diptera; family Muscidae; genus Musca; species Musca autumnalis. The sequence continues at coordinate 80,629 of NW_027411683.1, forward strand.
AGTACCCGCGAACGGGTCGCAAATTCTAACTCTTTCCGTTTACTAAAATTCATACTTTAAATTAAAATAAATAAAATTAAATACTTAAAATTCAGGATTCCAGTTCTATCCGTTCACCCAAATCCAAATTGTAATAAATTTAGTACCATTTAGTACTTTTCGTACACATAAATACGAATTTCCAAAATTTCCCCAATCCTATGCTCCAACAGTAATCTCAATTTCAAATTTCAGGATTCCAGCCCTGTCCGTTCGCCAAATCCCTATTGTACCAAATTTAGTACTATTTAGTACTTTTCGTACACATAAGCACGAATTTCCAAAACTACCCTCATATCTCAGTCCTACACTTCACAGTAATCTTAATTCCAAATTTCAGGTTTCCAGCTACATACCCACGTTCACCCAAATCCAAATTGTACTAAATTTAGTACCATTTAGTACTTTTCGTACCCATAAGTACGAATTTTCAAAACTACCTCAATTCTACACCCCACCAGTAATCTCAATTCCAAATATCGAGATTCCAACTATATCCGTTCACCCAAATCCCCATTGTCCCAAATTTAGTACCATTTAGTACCTTTCATTCACAAAAGTAAGAATTTCCAAAACTTCCCCAGTCCTACACTCCAACAGTAATATCAATTCCAAATTTCAGGAATCCAGCTCTATCCGTTCACCCAAATCCAAATTGTACTAAATTTAGTACCATTTAGTACTTTTCGTACACTCAAATTTCCAAAAACCCTTTGGTGCATCTTTCTCACTCTTCATCAGTGATCCTCAGTCCAAATTTGAGGAATCAAGCTCTATCCGTTCACCCAAATCGAAACTGTACCAAATTTAGTACTATTTAGTATTTTTCGTACCCTATGTACGAATTTCCAAAACTTCCACAATACTAAACTCCACCAGTAATCTCAGTTCCAAATTTCGAGATTCCAGCGCTATCCGTTCACCCAAATCCCCATTATACAAAATTTAGTTCCATTTAGTACTTCCCGTACACATAAGTACTAATTTCCAAAACCACCCTCACATCTCAATCCTACACTTTAACAGTAATCTTAATTCCAAATTTCAGGTTTCCAGCTCCATCCGTTCATTCAAATCCAAATTGTACTAAATTTAGTACCATTTAGTACTTTTCGTACCCATAAGTACGAATTTTCAAAACTACCTCAATCCTACACCCCACCAGTAATCTCAATTCCAAATTTCGAGATTCCAGCTATTATCCGTTCACCCAAATCCCCATTGTATCAAATTTAGTACCATTTAGTACTTTTCATACACATAAGTACAAATTTCCAAAAGTTCTTCAATCCTACACTCCAACAGTAATCTCAATTCCAATTATCAGGATTCCAGCTCTAACCGTTCACCCAAATCCCCATTATACTAAATTTAGTTCCATTCAGTACTTTCCGTACACATAAGTACTAATTTCCAAAACCACCCTCATATCTCAATCCTACACTTCAACAGTAATCATAATTCCAAATTTCAGGTTTCCAGCTCTATCCGTTCCTTCAAATCCAAATTGTACTAAATTTAGTACCATTTAGTACTTTTCGTACCCATAAGTACGAATTTTCAAAACTACCTCATTCCTACACCCCACCAGTAATCTCAATTCCAAATTTCGAGATTCCAGCTATTATCCGTTCACCCAAATCCCCATTGTATCAAATTTAGTACCATTTAGTACTTTTCATACACATAAGTACGAATTTCCAAAAGTTCTTCAATCCTACACTCCAACAGTAATCTCAATTCCAAATATCAGGATTCCAGCTCTATCCGTTCACCCAAATCCCTATTGTACCAAAATTAGTACTATTTAGTACCTTTCGTACACATAAGCACGAATTTCCAAAACTACCTTCATATCTCAATCCTACACTACAACAGTAATCTTAATTCCAAATTTCAGGTTTCCAGCTCTTTACGTTCACCCAAATCTAAATTGTACTAAATTTAGTACCATTTAGTACTTTTCGTACACATGATTGGTAATTTTCCAAACCATTTCCTTTTAGAAGCACCACTTCCCAACCTTGATTACCATACCAAATTCCATGATTCTAGCAATATCCGTTCAAAATATACAACTGGTACTAAATTTTAGTACTTTTCATATACTTAGAGGTTGAATTTCCACAAAACCCTTTGGTACATCTTTCTAACTCTCCATCAGTTACCCTCATTCCAAATTTCAGAATTCTAGCTCTTCCCATTTGCCTAATACAAAGGGTACCATATTTAGTACCTTTTAGTACTTTTCGTACACTTCTAGGTCGAATTTCCAAAAACCCAGTCTTATCTCACCCCTACACACCGACAGCAGCCCACAGTCAAAATTTCAGCTTTCTAGCTTCAGCGGTTTCGTCTGGGCGATGATACGTCCGTCACTCACTCACTCACTCACTCATCACTAAGCTCTTTTATATATATAGATTATTTATTATTTATTATAATTTCCGGATTCCAAATTTCAGTTTCCATCTCTATGCGTTCACTCACATCCAAATTGTACCAAATTTAGTACGTTTCGTACCCATAAGTACGAATTTCCAAAACTGCCTCAATCCTACACTCCAACAGTAACCTTAATTCGAAATTTCAGGATTCCAACTCTATCCGTTCACCCAAATATAAATTGTACCAAATTTAGTGCCTTTAGTACTTTCCGTTCCCATAAGTATGAATTTCCAAAACTACCTCAATTCTACACTCCATCAGTAACCTTAATTCGAAATTTCAGGATTCCAACTCTATCCGTTGAACTAAATTTAAATTGTACCAAATTTAGTACCATTTAGTACTTTCCGTACCCATAAGTATAAATTTCCAAAACTAACTCAATCCTACATTCCAAAAGTAATTAAATTCAAAATTTCAGGATTCCAGCTCTATTCGTTCACCCAAATCCAATTTGTACCAAATTTAGTACCGTTTACTACTTTTCGTACCCATAAGTAAGAATTTCCAAAACTACCTCAATCCTTCACTCCATCAGTAATCTTAATTCCGAATTTCAGGTTTCCATGTCTATTTTAATCCAAATTGTACCAAATTTGGTACCATTTAGTACTTTTCGTACACATAAGTATGAATTTCCAAAAGTACACCCATATCTCAATCGTACGCTTCAACGGTAATCTAAATTCCAAATTTCAGGTTTTCAGCTCTATCCGTTCACCCAAATCCAAATTGTACCAAATTTAGTACCATTTAGTACTACTCGTACACATAAGTACGAACTTCCAAAATCATTTCCTTTTATTAACACCATTTTCCAACCTTGATTTCCATACCAAATATGAACATTGTAGCTATATCCGCTCAAAATATACAATTGGTACCAAATTTAGTAACTTTTCGTACACTTATAGGTCGAATTTCCAAAAACCCTTTGGTACATCTTTCTAACTCTCCATCAGTTACCCCCATTCCAAATTTCAGAATTCTAGCTCTTCCCGTTTGCCTAATACAAAGGGTACCATATTTAGTACCTTTTCGTACTTTTCGTACCCTTCTAGGTCGAATTTCCAAAAACCCAGCCATATCTCACCCCTACACACCGACAGCAACCCACAGTCAAAATTTCAGCTTTCTAGCTTCAGCGGTTTCGTCTGGGCGATGATATGTCAGTCACTCACTCACTCACTCACTCACTCACTCACTCACTCATCACTAAGCTCTTTTATATATATAGATATCGAGTTCCGTATCGAAATTAGATGCAGAAGCATCCAAGTCTCACGAAATACAAGGGTCAGCATTGTCAAATCAATCACATGTCCATATGAGAGCAAATATATCGTCAGCTAAAGAATCTACAGTCTCGTTTCTTACGTCGTTTGTTAAGCAAACTTTGACACACAATCCATGCAATTTATATGATGATATCGAGTTCCGTATCGAAATTAGATGCAGAAGCATCCAAGTCTTACGAAATACAAGGGTCAGCTTTGTCCAATCAATCACATGTCCATATGAGAGCAAATATATCGTGACCTATAGAATCTACAGTCTCGTTTCTTACGTCGTTTGTTAAGCAAACTTTGACACACAATCCATGCAATTTATATGATGATATCGAGTTCCGTATCGAAATTAGATGCAGAAGCATCCAAGTCTCACGAAATACAAGGGTCAGCTTTGTCAAATCAATCACATGTCCATATGAGAGCAAATATATCGTGACCTATAGAATCTACAGTCTCGTTTCCTACGTCGTTTGTTAAGCAGACTTTGACACACAATCCATGCAATTTATATGATGATATCGAGTTCCGTATCGAAATTAGATGCAGAAGCATCCAAGTCTTACGAAATACAAGGGTCAGCTTTGTCAAATCAATCACATGTCCATATGAGAGCAAATATATCGTGACCTATAGAATCTACAGTCTCGTTTCTTAAGCAAACTTTGACACACAATCCATGCAATTTATATGATGATATCGAGTTCCGTATCGAAATTAGATGCAGAAGCATCCAAGTCTCACGAAATACAAGGGTCAGCTTTGTCAAATCAATCACATGTCCATATGAGAGCAAATATATCGTGACCTATAGAATCTACAGTCTCGTTTCTTACGTCGTTTGTTAAGCAAACTTTGACACACAATCCATGCAATTTATATGATGATATCGAGTTCCGTATCGAAATTAGGTGCAGAAGCATCCAAGTCTCACGAAATACAAGGGTCAGCTTTGTCAAATCAATGACATGTCCATATGAGAGCAAATATATCGTGACCTATAATATCTACAGTCTCGTTTCTTACGTCGTTTGTTAAGCAAACTTTGACACACAATCCATGTAATTTATATGATGATGTCGAGTTCCGTATCGAAATTAGATGCAGAAGCATCCAAGTCTCACGAAATACAAGGGTCAGCTTTGTCAAATCAATCACATGTCCATATGAGAGCAAATATATCGTGACCTATAGAATCTACAGTCTCGTTCCTTACGTCGTTTGTTAAGCAAACTTTGACACACAATCCATGCAATTTATATGATGATATCGAGTTCCGTATCGAAATTAGATGCAGAAGCATCCAAGTCTCACGAAATACAAGGGTCAGCATTGTCAAATCAATCACATGTCCATATGAGAGCAAATATATCGTCAGCTAAAAAATCTACAGTCTCGTTTCTTACGTCGTTTGTTAAGCAAACTTTGACACACAATCCATGCAATTTATATGATGATATCGTGTTCCGTATCGAAATTAGATGCAGAAGCATCCAAGTTTTACGAAATACAAGGGTCAGCTTTGTCCAATCAATCACATGTCCATATGAGAGCAAATATATCGTGACCTATAGAATCTACAGTCTCGTTTCTTACGTCGTTTGTTAAGCAAACTTTGACACACAATCCATGCAATTTATATGATGATATCGAGTTCCGTATCGAAATTAGATGCAGAAGCATCCAAGTCTCACGAAATACAAGGGTCAGCTTTGTCAAATCAATCACATGTCCATATGAGAGCAAATATATCGTGACCTATAGAATCTACAGTCTCGTTTCTTACGTCGTTTGTTAAGCAAACTTTGACACACAATCCATGCAATTTATATGATGATATCGAGTTCCGTATCGAAATTAGATGCAGAAGCATCCAAGTCTCCCGAAATACAAGGGTCAGCATTGTCAAATCAAACACATGTCCATATGAGAGCAAATATATCGTGACCTATAGAATCTACAGTCTCGTTTCTTACGTCGTTTGTTAAGCAAACTTTGACACACAATCCATGCAATTTATATGATGATATCGAGTTCCGTATCGAAATTAGATGCAGAAGCATCCAAATCTCACGAAATACAAGGGTCAGCATTGTCAAATCAATCACATGTCCATATGAGAGCAAATATATCGTGACCTATAATATCTACAGTCTCGTTTCTTACGTCGTTTGTTAAGCAAACTTTGACACACAATCCATGCAATTTATACGATGATATCGAGTTCCGTTTCGAAGATAGATGCAGAAGCATCCAAGTCTCCCGAAATACAAGGGTCAGCTTTGTCAAATCAATCACATGTCCATATGAGAGCAAATATATCGTGACCTATAGAATCTACAGTCTCGTTTCTTACGACGTTTGTTAAGCAAACTTTGACACACAATCCATGCAATTTATATGATGATATCGAGTTCCGTATCGAAATTAGATGCAGAAGCATCCAAGTCTCCCGAAATACAAGGGTCAGCATTGTCAAATCAATTACATGTCCATATGAGAGCAAATATATCGTGACCTATAGAATCTACAGTCTCGTTTCTAATGTCGTTTGTTAAGCAAACTTTGACACACAATCCATGCAATTTATATGATGATGTCGTGTTCCGTATCGAAATTAGATGCAGAAGCATCCAAGTCTCACGAAATACAAGGGTCAGCTTTGTCAAATCAAACACATGACCATACATATAGAATCTACAGTCTCGTTTCTTACGTCGATTGTTAAGCAAACTTTGACACACAATCCATGCAATTTATATGATGATATCGTGTTCCGTATCGAAATTAGATGCAGAAGCATCCAAGTCTCACGAAATACAAGGGTCAGCTTTGTCAAATCAATCACATGTCCATATGAGAGCAAATATATCGTGACCTATAGAATCTACAGTCTCGTTTCTTACGTCGTTTGTTAAGCAGACTTTGACACACAATCCATGCAATTTATATGATGATATCGAGTTCCGTATCGAAATTAGATGCAGAAGCATCCAAGTCTTACGAAATACAAGGGTCAGCTTTGTCAAATCAATCACATGTCCATATGAGAGCAAATATATCGTGACCTATAGAATCTACAGTCTCGTTTCTTACGTCGTTTGTTAAGCAAACTTTGACACACAATCCATGCAATTTATATGATGATATCGAGTTCCGTATCGAAATTAGATGCAGAAGCATCCAAGTCTCACGAAATACAAGGGTCAGCTTTGTCAAATCAATCACATGTCCATATGAGAGGAAATATATCGTGACCTATAGAATCTACAGTCTCGTTTCTTACGTCGTTTGTTAAGCAAACTTTGACACACAATCCATGCAATTTATATGATGATATCGAGTTCCGTATCGAAATTAGATGCAGAAGCATCCAAGTCTCACGAAATACAAGGGTCAGCTTTGTCAAATCAATCACATGTCCATATGAGAGCAAATATATCGTGACCTATAATATCTACAGTCTCGTTTCTTACGTCGTTTGTTAAGCAAACTTTGACACACAATCCATGTAATTTATATGATGATGTCGAGTTCCGTATCGAAATTAGATGCAGAAGCATCCAAGTCTCACGAAATACAAGGGTCAGCTTTGTCAAATCAATCACATGTCCATATGAGAGCAAATATATCGTGACCTATAGAATCTACAGTCTCGTTCCTTACGTCGTTTGTTAAGCAAACTTTGACACACAATCCATGCAATTTATATGATGATATCGAGTTCCGTATCGAAATTAGATGCAGAAGCATCCAAGTCTCACGAAATACAAGGGTCAGCATTGTCAAATCAATCACATGTCCATATGAGAGCAAATATATCGTCAGCTAAAGAATCTACAGCCTCGTTTCTTACGTCGTTTGTTAAGCAAACTTTGACACACAATCCATGCAATTTATATGATGATATCGAGTTCCGTATCGAAATTAGATGCAGAAGCATCCAAGTCTTACGAAATACAAGGGTCAGCTTTGTCCAATCAATCACATGTCCATATGAGAGCAAATATATCGTGACCTATAGAATCTACAGTCTCGTTTCTTACGTCGTTTGTTAAGCAAACTTTGACACACAATCCATGCAATTTATATGATGATATCGAGTTCCGTATCGAAATTAGATGCAGAAGCATCCAAGTCTCACGAAATACAAGGGTCAGCTTTGTCAAATCAATCACATGTCCATATGAGAGCAAATATATCGTGACCTATAGAATCTACAGTCTCGTTTCTTACGTCGTTTGTTAAGCAAACTTTGACACACAATCCATGTAATTTATATGATGATATCGAGTTCCGTATCGAAATTAGATGCAGAAGCATCCAAGTCTCCCGAAATACAAGGGTCAGCATTGTCAAATCAAACACATGTCCATATGAGAGCAAATATATCGTGACCTATAGAATCTACAGTCTCGTTTCTTACGTCGTTTGTTAAGCAAACTTTGACACACAATCCATGCAATTTATATGATGATATCGAGTTCCGTATCGAAATTAGATGCAGAAGCATCCAAATCTCACGAAATACAAGGGTCAGCATTGTCAAATCAATCACATGTCCATATGAGAGCAAATATATCGTGACCTATAATATCTACAGTCTCGTTTCTTACGTCGTTTGTTAAGCAAACTTTGACACACAATCCATGCAATTTATACGATGATATCGAGTTCCGTTTCGAAGATAGATGCAGAAGCATCCAAGTCTCCCGAAATACAAGGGTCAGCTTTGTCAAATCAATCACATGTCCATATGAGAGCAAATATATCGTGACCTATAGAATCTACAGTCTCGTTTCTTACGACGTTTGTTAAGCAAACTTTGACACACAATCCATGCAATTTATATGATGATATCGAGTTTCGTATCGAAATTAGATGCAGAAGCATCCAAGTCTCCCGAAATACAAGGGTCAGCATTGTCAAATCAATTACATGTCCATATGAGAGCAAATATATCGTGACCTATAGAATCTACAGTCTCGTTTCTTATGTCGTTTGTTAAGCAAACTTTGACACACAATCCATGCAATTTATATGATGATGTCGTGTTCCGTATCGAAATTAGATGCAGAAGCATCCAAGTCTCACGAAATACAAGGGTCAGCTTTGTCAAATCAAACACATGACCATACATATAGAATCTACAGTCTCGTTTCTTACGTCGTTTGTTAAGCAAACTTTGACACACAATCCATGCAATTTATATGATGATATCGTGTTCCGTATCGAAATTAGATGCAGAAGCATCCAAGTCTCACGAAATACAAGGGTCAGCTTTGTCAAATCAATCACATGTCCATATGAGAGCAAATATATCGTGACCTATAGAATCTACAGTCTCGTTTCTTACGTCGTTTGTTAAGCAGACTTTGACACACAATCCATGCAATTTATATGATGATATCGAGTTCCGTATCGAAATTAGATGCAGAAGCATCCAAGTCTTACGAAATACAAGGGTCAGCTTTGTCAAATCAATCACATGTCCATATGAGAGCAAATATATCGTGACCTATAGAATCTACAGTCTCGTTTCTTACGTCGTTTGTTAAGCAAACTTTGACACACAATCCATGCAATTTATATGATGATATCGAGTTCCGTATCGAAATTAGATGCAGAAGCATCCAAGTCTCACGAAATACAAGGGTCAGCTTTGTCAAATCAATCACATGTCCATATGAGAGGAAATATATCGTGACCTATAGAATCTACAGTCTAGTTTCTTACGTCGTTTGTTAAGCAAACTTTGACACACAATCCATGCAATTTATATGATGATATCGAGTTCCGTATCGAAATTAGATGCAGAAGCATCCAAGTCTCACGAAATACAAGGGTCAGCTTTGTCAAATCAATCACATGTCCATATGAGAGCAAATATATCGTGACCTATAATATCTACAGTCTCGTTTCTTACGTCGTTTGTTAAGCAAACTTTGACACACAATCCATGTAATTTATATGATGATGTCGAGTTCCGTATCGAAATTAGATGCAGAAGCATCCAAGTCTCACGAAATACAAGGGTCAGCTTTGTCAAATCAATCACATGTCCATATGAGAGCAAATATATCGTGACCTATAGAATCTACAGTCTCGTTTCTTACGTCGTTTGTTAAGCAAACTTTGACACACAATCCATGCAATTTATATGATGATATCGAGTTCCGTATCGAAATTAGATGCAGAAGCATCCAAGTCTCACGAAATACAAGGGTCAGCTTTGTCAAATCAATCACATGTCCATATGAGAGCAAATATATCGTCAGCTAAAGAATCTACAGTCTCGTTTCTTACGTCGTTTGTTAAGCAAACTTTGACACACAATCCATGCAATTTATATGATGATATCGAGTTCCGTATCGAAATTAGATGCAGAAGCATCCAAGTCTTACGAAATACAAGGGTCAGCTTTGTCCAATCAATCACATGTCCATATGAGAGCAAATATATCGTGACCTATAGAATCTACAGTCTCGTTTCTTACGTCGTTTGTTAAGCAAACTTTGACACACGATCCATGCAATTTATATGATGATATCGAGTTCCGTATCGAAATTAGATGCAGAAGCATCCAAGTCTCACGAAATACAAGGGTCAGCTTTGTCAAATCAATCACATGTCCATATGAGAGAAAATATATCGTGACCTATAGAATCTACATTCTCGTTTCTTACGTCGTTTGTTAAGCAAACTTTGACACACAATCCATGCAATTTATATGATGATGTCGAGTTCCGTATCGAAATTAGATGCAGAAGCATCCAAATCTCACGAAATACAAGGGTCAGCTTTGTCAAATCAATCACATGTCCATATGAGAGCAAATATATCGTGACCTATAGAATCTACAGTCTCGTTTCTTACGTCGTTTGTTAAGCAAACTTTGACACACAATCCTTGCAATTTATATGATGATATCGAGTTCCGTTTCGAAATTAGATGCAGAAGCATCCAAATCTCACGAAATACAAGGGTCAGCTTTATCAAATCAAACACATGTCCATATGAGAGCAAATATATCGTGACCTATAGAATCTACAGTCTCGTTTCTTACGTCGTTTGTTAAGCAAACTTTGACACACAATCCATGCAATTTATATGATGATGTCGAGTTCCGTATCGAAATTAGATGCAGAAGCATCCAAATCTCCCGAAATACAAGGGTCAGCTTTGTCAAATCAAACACATGTCCATATAGTCCGGTCAAAATAGACATGCGTATAAGGGGGAAATAGCAAAAATTCCCACAAAGCTGAATTTTGGTGGAGAGCTAGGGTTGGCCATTAGAAGCGTCGTCCTAAAAGTCCCCATCGATCCCATGTGTGCAAAAAAAGTTATTCGGGGTCAAAGGTCAAATTTTGGGACTTTTTTTGGTTTTTTGGTCAGAACTCAGAAACTATAGGTTCTTTCTTTTCAATGCGAAGAAGAGATTTGTAGACAATAAAATTTTCTATAAAAATGATCTTTAAATCATTGACCTAGGACCTACGGTTCTTGAGATATGAGTCACGCAATATAGGAACTTTAAGTAATTTTACGGCACCTGTGCGTTAGTTGACCTTTCGCGATTATTTTAAACTTATTTCGAAAACCGTAAAACATACCAAAAAGTGTTTAAAGAAAAAGTTTTATATTACAATATTTCCTATAAGTTTGCTCCTTACGATGTCCACATATGAGTCACCGTTCCTAAGATACAAGCCAATCAATACACAATATGCACACATTACCACGGCACCTACGAGGAATTTGACATGACACAGTTGCTTTTCATTTGGTTCAAAAACGCTTAGTTCGATTAAAAAGTGACTAAAGAAAAATTTGTAGAATAGAAAATTCTCTACAATTATGATCTTTACAGATTCTACATAAAATCTATTATTTTTGAGATACGAGTCAATCAAATCATGATATGCACACATTTCCACACCACCTGTGAGGTAGTGCACTCGGCGCGTTTTTTTTATCGTGCTTTCCCCTATAGGCCTACTCCACTATCTTTTGTGATAATTTTGAAGCTTAGTATATATATTTTAGACCTAATCATATCCTTTTACGAAAAACTCGTCTTCTATTTCTTCTTCCTCTTGGAGGTTTATAACACTGTGCAACAAAATGAAGGTGAAAGTCTGGGGAAGAAATAATTCCTTTTGGAGATGAAAGCCCTTGGTGAGTATATTCAGAACCCCGCAGGACAGATCCGCTGTGAGTCGAACTTCCACGTTATGACGTGATGAAGTTTTTGCTAGAGACCCTGTAAGGCATTAGGAATTAGCGTTATATCTTTGTTCACTGTTGTTTTAGCTTATTTTTGAGGTGATATGTCTTCAGTCAAATCCAATGAGGATTATTTTCGTAGAGAACTTCGAAATTCTAACTCGCTTCCTTCAATGCCCTTTTCGTCCTTGATTTTAAGAGCCGCTATAAAAGTACCACAGGATGACGTTTTGCAGCTTCGATATGTTCTGCAAACATGTCGCTCAGAAAATTTTAGGTACGGCTCTCATTGACAACTAATCGATTTTGTCGCGTTTTCATAGTCATTTTTTACATTTACCCCTGTTTGTTTAGAAAAATACTATATTTTGCTTTTTATACCCTACACCACTATGTGGGGAGGGTATTATAAGTTGGTTTTAGCCAAAAAGTTTGTAACGCATCGAAATAATGGTCGTATACCCATACTTATATATACCAAAATCGATATCTCGACGAGCTGAGTCGATTTGGCTATGTGTGTCCGTCCGTCTGTCCATCTAAACCTTGTAATCACGCTACAGGTCGCAATTTTAATCGGATCGTCACCAAATTTTGGGTGGTGATGAGGGTCCCGGAGGGAAAGAAGCCTATTGATTTTGGTGATGGCCGGATAATATTCAGGGGTCGGAATGGGCAAAAAAACTTATTTGCGGAAAAAGTCAACGGTTTATTTCAAAGCGAATATCTCCGTATCTACAAGTGGTATATCAAAGGCAAAACCTGCTAATGGAAGCAGAAAATATCGCCTTTATAACGATGTATAGAAGGTTGTCGTAGGTGGTCAAACAATGACGATATCGCAATAGTCGCTAATAGAACCCAACTTTTCATTTACTCGATTTTATTTCTAATGACGAATAACACAGCTTTTGTTGGGGACTTTCCAAAAACAAAACCTAGCTATGAAAGTAGAAAGTCTCATCTTTACAATGATGTATTGTAGGTTAGCGTAGATGGCCAAATAACGGAGATATCACAATAGTCGGTAATACAACCCATTTTTTCACTTTTAAAGAAATCACGCTACAGGTCGTAATTTTGATCGGATCGTTACCAAATTGTGGTTGTTGATGGGGGTCCCGGAGGGGAAGAAGCCTTTTTATTTTGGTGATGCTCGGATAATATTTAGGGGTCGGAATGGGCAAAAAACTTTTTTGGAGATAAAGACAATATTTTTTTCCAAACCGAATATCTCATCTTCTATAGGGGGTATGCCAAAAGCAAAACCTAATAAAAGTAAAAAATATCGCCTTTGCAACGATGTAAAGTAGGTTGTCGTATTTTCATTGATTGACCACCTAATCAATGAAAATATCGCAATAGCCGCTAATAAAACACAACTTTCAATGAAGACATTCAGAGCAAAGGCGCTAAGCTATCCCAATTTTAATATTTTGAATTTTACCAGTCGAAAGCTTATGCACAAGGGAAGTGGTGTAGGGTATCACATAGTCGGCCCGACCCGACTATAGCCTTGGCTCACTTGTTTGTATATTTGTTACAGAACTAAACAAAACACAAAAAACAGTTTTTTTTATAGTCATTTCAAAAATGTCTATGAAAACGCGACAAAATCGATTAGTTGTCAATGAGAGCCGTACCTAAAATTTTCTGAGCGACATGTTTGCAGAACATATCGAAGCTGCAAAACGTCATCCTGTGGTACTTTTATAGCGGCTCTTAAAATCAAGGACGAAAAGGGCATTGAAGGAAGCGAGTTAGAATTTCGAAGTTCTCTACGAAAATAATCCTCATTGGATTTGACTGAAGACATATCACCTCAAAAATAAGCTAAAACAACAGTGAACAAAGATATAACGCTAATTCCTAATGCCTTACAGGGTCTCTAGCAAAAACTTCATCACGTCATAACGTGGAAGTTCGACTCACAGCGGATCTGTCCTGCGGGGTTCTGAATATACTCACCAAGGGCTTTCATCTCCAAAAGGAATTATTTCTTCCCCAGACTTTCACCTTCATTTTGTTGCACAGTGTTATAAACCTCCAAGAGGAAGAAGAAATAGAAGACGAGTTTTTCGTAAAAGGATATGATTAGGTCTAAAATATATATACTAAGCTTCAAAATTATCACAAAAGATAGTGGAGTAGGCCTATAGGGGAAAGCACGATAAAAAAACGCGCCGAGTGCACTACCTCACAGGTGGTGTGGAAATGTGTGCATATCATGATTTGATTGACTCGTATCTCAAAAATAATAGATTTTATGTAGAATCTGTAAAGATCATAATTGTAGAGAATTTTCTATTCTACAAATTTTTCTTTAGTCACTTTTTAATCGAACTAAGCGTTTTTGAACCAAATGAAAAGCAACTGTGTCATGTCAAATTCCTCGTAGGTGCCGTGGTAATGTGTGCATATTGTGTATTGATTGGCTTGTATCTTAGGAACGGTGACTCATATGTGGACATCGTAAGGAGCAAACTTATAGGAAATATTGTAATATAAAACTTTTTCTTTAAACACTTTTTGGTATGTTTTACGGTTTTCGAAATAAGTTTAAAATAATCGCGAAAGGTCAACTAACGCACAGGTGCCGTAAAATTACTTAAAGTTCCTATATTGCGTGACTCATATCTCAAGAACCGTAGGTCCTAGGTCAATGATTTAAAGATCATTTTTATAGAAAATTTTATTGTCTACAAATCTCTTCTTCGCATTGAAAAGAAAGAACCTATAGTTTCTGAGTTCTGACCAAAAAACCAAAAAAAGTCCCAAAATTTGACCTTTGACCCCGAATAACTTTTTTTGCACACATGGGATCGATGGGGACTTTTGGGACGACGCTTCTAATGGCCAACCCTAGCTCTCCACCAAAATTCAGCTTTGTGGGAATTTTTGCTATTTCAATGTCTATTTTGACCGGACTAATATGAGAGCAAATATATCGTGACCTATAGAATCTACAGTCTCGTTTCTTACGTCGTTTGTTAAGCAAATTTTGACACACAATCCATGCAATTTATATGATGATATCGAGTTCCGTTTCGAAGATAGATGCAGAAGCATCCAAGTCTCACGAAATACAAGGGTCAGCTTTGTCAAATCAATCACATGTCCATATGAGAGCAAATATATCGTGACCTATAGAATCTACAGTCTCGTTTCTTACGTCGTTTGTTAAGCAAACTTTGACACAAAATCCATGCAATTTATATGATGATATCGTGTTCCGTATCGAAGATAGATGCAGAAGCATCCAAGTCTCACGAAATACAAGGGTCAGCTTTGTCAAATCAATCACATGTCCATATGAGAGCAAATATATCGTGACCTATAGAATCTACAGTCTCGTTTCTTACGTCGTTTGTTAAGCAAACTTTGACACACAATCCATGCAATTTATATGATGATATCGAGTTCCGTATCGAAATTAGATGCAGAAGCATCCAAGTCTCACGAAATACAAGGGTCAGCTTTGTCAAATCAATCACATGTCCATATGAGAGTAAATATATCGTGACCTATAGAATCTACAGTCTCGTTTCTTACGTCGTTTGTTAAGCAAACTTTGACACACAATTCATGCAATTTATATGATGATATCGAGTTCCGTTTCGAAGATAGATGCAGAAGCATCCAAGTCTTACGAAATACAAGGGTCAGCTTTGTCAAATCAAACACATGTCCATATGAGAGCAAATATATCGTCACCTATAGAATCTACAGTTTCGTTTCTTACGTCGTTTGTTAAGCAAACTTTGACACACAATCCATGCAATTTATATGATGATATCGAGTTCCGTATCGAAATTAGATGCAGAAGCATCCAAATCTCACGAAATACAAGGGTCAGCTTTGTCAAATCAATCACATGTCCATATGAGAGCAAATATATCGTCAGCTAAAGAATCTACAGTCTCGTTTCTTACGTCGTTTGTTAAGCAAACTTTGACACACAATCCATGCAATTTATATGATGATATCGAGTTCCGTATCGAAATTAGATGCAGAAGCATCCAAGTCTCACGAAATACAAGGGTCAGCTTTGTCAAATCAATCACATGTCCATATGAGAGTAAATATATCGTGACCTATAGATTCTACAGTCTCGTTCCTTACGTCGTTTGGTAAGCAAACTTTGACACACAATCCATGCAATTTATATGATGATATCGAGTTCCGTATCGAAATTAGATGCAGAAGCATCCAAGTCTCACGAAATACAAGGGTCAGCTTTGTCAAATCAATCACATGTCAATATGAGAGTAAATATATCGTGACCTATAATATCTACAGTCTCGTTTCATACGTCGTTTGTTAAGCAAACTTTGACACACAATCCATGCAATTTATATGATGATATCGTGTTCCGTATCGAAATTAGATGCAGAAGCATCCAAGTCTCAGGAAATACAAGGGTCAGCTTTGTCAAATCATTCACATGTCCATATGAGAGCAAATATATCGTGACCTATTGAATCTACAGTCTCGTTTCTTACGTCGTTTGTTAAGCAAACTTTGACGCACAATCCATGCAATTTATATGATGATATCGTGTTCCGCATCGAAATTAGATGCAGAAGCATCCAAGTCTCACGAAATACAAGGGTCAGCTTTGTCAAATCAATCACATGTCCATATGAGAGCAAATATGTCGTGACCTATAGAATCTACAGTCTCGTTTCTTACGTCGTTTGTTAAGCAAACTTTGACACACAATCCATGCAATTTATATGATGATGTCGAGTTCCGTATCGAAATTAGATGCAGAAGCATCCAAGTCTCACGAAATACAAGGGTCAGCTTTGTCAAATCAATCACATGTCCATATGAGAGCAAATATATCGTGACCTATAGAATCTACAGTCTCGTTCCTTACGTCGTTTGTTAAGCAAACTTTGACACACAATCCATGCAATTTATATGATGATGTCGAGTTCCGTATCGAAATTAGATGCAGAAGCATCCAAGTCTTACGAAATACAAGGGTCAGCTTTGTCAAATCAATCACATGTCCATATGAGAGCAAATATATCGTCAGCTAAAGAATCTACAGTCTGTTTTCTTACGTCGTTTGTTAAGCAAACTTTGACACACAATCCATGCAATTTATATGATGATATCGAGTTCCGTTTCGAAGATAGATGCAGAAGCATCCAAGTCTCACGAAATACAAGGGTCAGCTTTGTCAAATCAATCACATGTCCATATGAGAGCAAGTATATCGTCAGCTAAAGAATCTACAGTCTCGTTTCTTACGTCGTTTGTTAAGCAAACTTTTACACACAATCCATGCAATTTATATGATGATATCGAGTTCCGTATCGAAATAAGATGCAGAAGCATCCAAGTCTCACGAAATACAAGGGTCAGCTTTGTCAAATCAATCACATGTCCATATGAGAGCAAATATATCGTGACCTATAATATCTACAGTCTCGTTTCTTAAGTCGTTTGTTAAGCAAACTTTGACACACAATCCATGCAATTTATATGATGATATCGTGTTCCGTGTCGAAATTAGATGCAGAAGCATCCAAGTCTTACGAAATACAAGGGTCAGCTTTGTCAAATCAATCACATGTCCATATGAGAGTAAATATATCGTGACCTATAGAATCTACAGTCTCGTTTCTTACGTCGTTTGTTAAGCAAACTTTGACACACAATCCATGCAATTTATATGACGATGTCGAGTACCGTATCGAAATTAGATGCAGAAGCATCCAAGTCTCACGAAATACAAGGGTCAGCTTTGTCAAATAAATCACATGTCCATATGAGAGCAAATATATCGTTACCTATAGAATCTACAGTCTCGTTTCTTACGTCGTTTGTTAAGCAAACTTTGACACACAATCCATGCAATTTATATGATGATATCGAGTTCCGTATCGAAATTAGATGCAGAAGCATCCAAGACTCCCGAAATACAAGGGTCAGCATTGTCAAATCAATCACATGTCCATATGAGAGCAAGTATATCGTCAGCTAAAAAATCTACAGTCTCGTTTCTTACGTCGTTTGTTAAGCAAACTTTGACACACAATCCATGCAATTTATATGATGATATCGTGTTCCGTATCGAAATTAGATGCAGAAGCATCCAAGTCTTACGAAATACAAGGGTCAGCTTTGTCAATCACATGTCCATATGAGAGCAAATATATCGTGACCTATAGAATCTACAGTCTCGTTTCTTACGTCGTTTGGTAAGCAAACTTTGACACACAATCCATGCAATTTATATGATGATGTCGTGTTCCGTATCGAAATTAGATGCAGAAGCATCAAAATCTCACGAAATACAAGGGTCAGCTTTGTCAAATCAATCACATGTCCATATGAGAGCAAATATATCGTGACCTATAGAATCTACAGTCTCGTTTCTTACGTCGTTTGTTAAGCAAACTTTGACACACAATCCATGCAATTTATATGATGATATCGAGTTCCGTATCGAAATTAGATGCAGAAGCATCCAAGTCTAACGAAATACAAGGGTCAGCTTTGTCAAATCAAACACATGTCCATATGAGAGCAAATATATCGTGACCTATAGAATCTACAGTCTCGTTTCTTACGTCGTTTGTTAAGCAAACTTTGACACACAATCCATGCAATTTATATGATTATATCGTGTTCCGTATCGAAATTAGATGCAGAAGCATCCAAGTCTCACGAAATACAAGGGTCAGCTTTGTCAAATCAATCACATGTCCATATGAGAGCAAATATATCGTGACCTATAGAATCTACAGTCTCGTTCCTTACGTCGTTTGTTAAGCAAACTTTGACACACAATCCATGCAATTTATATGATGATATCGAGTTCCGTATCGAAATTAGATGCAGAAGCATCCAAGTTTCACGAAATACAAGGGTCAGCATTGTCAAATCAATCACATGTCCATATGAGAGCAGATATATCGTGACCTATAGAATCTACAGTCTCGTTTCTTACGTCGTTTGGTTAGCAAACTTTGACACACAATCCATGCAATTTATATGATGATATCGAGTTCCCTATCGAAATTAGATGCAGAAGCATCCAAGTCTCACGAAATACAAGGGTCAGCTTTGTCAAATCAATCACATGTCCATATGAGAGCAAATATATCGTGACCTATAGAATCTACAGTCTCGTTTCTTACGTCGTTTGTTAAGCAAACTTTGACACACAATCCATGCAATTTATATGATGATGTCGTGTTCCGTATCGAAATTAGATGCAGAAGCATCCAAGTCTCACGAAATACAAGGGTCAGCTTTGTCAAATCAATCACATGTCCATATGAGAGCAAATATATCGTGACCTATAATATCTACAGTCTCGTTTCTTACGTCGTTTGTTAAGCAAACTTTGACACACAATCCATGCAATTTATATGATGATATCGTGTTCCGTATCGAAATTAGATGCAGAAGCATCCAAGTCTTACGAAATACAAGGGTCAGCTTTGTCAAATCAATCACATGTCCATATGAGAGTAAATATATCGTGACTTATAGAATCTACAGTCTCGTTTCTTACGTCGTTTGTTAAGCAAACTTTGACACACAATCCATGCAATTTATATGATGATATCGAGTTCCGTATCGAAATTAGATGCAGAAGCATCCAAGTCTCCCGAAATACAAGGGTCAGCATTGTCAAATCAATCACATGTCCATATGAGAGCAAGTATATCGTTAGCTAAAGAATCTACAGTCTCGTTTCTTACGTCGTTTGTTAAGCAAACTTTGACACACAATCCATGCAATTTATATGATGATATCGTGTTCCGTATCGAAATTAGATGCAGGCAGAAGCATCCAAGTCTTACGAAATACAAGGGTCAGCTTTGTCAAATCAATCACATGTCCATATGAGAGCAAATATATCGTGACCTATAGAATCTACAGTCTCGTTTCTTACGTCGTTTGGTAAGTAAACTTTGACACACAATCCATGCAATTTATATGATGATGTCGTGTTCCGTATCGAAATTAGATGCAGAAGCATCCAAATCTCACCAAATACAAGGGTCAGGTTTGTCAAATCAATCACATGTCCATATGAGAGCAAATATATCGTGACCTATAGAATCTACAGTCTCGTTTCTTACGTCGTTTGTTAAGCAAACTTTGACACACAATCCATGCAATTTATATGATGATATCGAGTTCCGTATCGAAATTAGATGCAGAAGCATCCAAGTCTAACGAAATTCAAGGGTTAGCTTTGTCAAATCAAACACATGTCCATATGAGAGCAAATATATCGTGACCTATAGAATCTACAGTCTCGTTTCTTACGTCGTTTGTTAAGCAAACTTTGACACACAATCCATGCAATTTATATGATGATATCGTGTTCCGTATCGAAATTAGATGCAGAAGCATCCAAGTCTCCCGAAATACAAGGGTCAGTTTTGTCAAATCAATCACATGTCCATATGAGAGCAAATATATCGTGACCTATAGAATCTACATTCTCGTTTCTTACGTCGTTTGTTAAGCAAACTTTGACACACAATCCATGCAATTTATATGATGATGTCGAGTTCCGTATCGAAATTAGATGCAGAAGCATCCAAATCTCACGAAATACAAGGGTCAGCTTTGTCAAATCAATCACATGTCCATATGAGAGCAAATATATCGTCTCGTTTCTTACGTCGCACAGTGGTTCAGAATCGTTTTTTCCTGGTCAAAATTCTGTAACTTTTGAACGGATAGAGATATTTTCATAATTCTTTTTTAGTTAGATAGACAACACAATCAGCTTTCAGACGAATTATATGCGGTCAAGTTGGGTCTGGTAGTTGCAGAGAAATTCAAGGTCAAGGTTATACTTTTGAGTTTTTTAACTATTTTTCATCAAAATATGAGAGTTTTTGTGGTTTTTATATCTTCCTATGTATTAAAGGTGGTCAAAGACCAACAAATATCAAAATTATTACGAAAAAAATTAAAAAAAAAATTCGAAAAAACGTCGAAAAAAACTTTTTTTTTCAAAAATTTGTAAAAACAAAATTTACAAAAAAAATTAAAATTTTTTCAAAAATTAAAAAAATTCTCCTTGGGTTTTAATAAAACTTATATAACTCGTATAAAAACTCATATACTCAAAAAAGTTGTAATTTGTGTCAAAAACTGTAATTCATATGGAAACAGTATAGAAAAACACACATTTTTACCCATGTAATTTCAATAAATTGAAAAAAGTGTTAAACGGACGGAACGGGACGGGTACAAAAGTATATATGGACTGGAAGAGGAGACTTTCGGGCATCTTTCTGTTAAAACAGAACTTTGTTCCATGTTCCATGTTCCATAAATTTGGAATTTCATAAAATTTAGTACCCGAGGAAAAATAAAATAGATCATGTTGTGTAAACGCTACGGTAATTTACTAAAACGATTTTTATAGGCCACAATCCTACCTACCTTACAAAAAAACAATAAACACAATAACTGTTATAGTTTCAGAGAAATAGCTTCGTCTTTCTCCAGAAATGTGCAAAAATGACGTATTTCCCAAAAATGGGGAAAATGCTCGTCTTTAGGGGCACGCCACGCCCACACCTTCCAATATTTGGGCCTAATTTTTTGGTTTCCTTAGTTTCAATTTGTTCACTATCGAATCCCATATAAAAATTAAATATCTTTGACAAAACAAAATTTTGATTTTTGGCCAGGAAAATCGATTCCTGAACCATTGTGCGTCGTTTGGTAAGCAAACTTTGACACACAATCCATGCAATTTATATGATGATATCGAGTTCCGTTTCGAAGATAGATGCAGAAGCATCCAAGTCTCACGAAATACAAGGGTCAGCTTTGTCAAATCAATCACATGTACATATGAGAGCAAAATATATCGTGACCTATAATATCTACTGTCTCGTTCCTTACGTCGTTTGTTAAGCAAACTTTGACACACAATCCATGCAATTTATATGATGATATCGAGTTCCGTATCGAAATTAGATGCAGAAGCATCCATGTCTTACGAAATACAAGGGTCAGCTTTGTCAAATCAATCACATGTCCATATGAGAGCAAATATATCGTGACCTATAATATCTACAGTCTCGTTTCTTACGTCGTTATTAAAGCAAACTTTGACACACAATCCATGTAATTTATATGATGATGTCGAGTTCCGTATCGAAATTAGATGCATAAGCATCCAAGTCTAACGAAATACAAGGGTCAGCTTTGTCAAATCAATCACATGTCCATATGAGAGCAAATATATCGTGACCTATAGAATCTACAGTCTCGTTTCTTACGTCGTTTGGTAAGCAAACTTTGACACACAATCCATGCAATTTATATGATGATATCGAGTTCCGTTTCGAAGATAGATGCAGAAGCATCCAAGTCTCCCGAAATACAAGGGTCAGCATTGTCAAATCAAACACATGTCCATATGAGAGCAAATATATCGTGACCTATAGAATCTACAGTCTCGTTTCTTACGACGTTTGTTAAGCAAACTTTGACACACAATCCATGCAATTTATATGATGATATCGAGTTCCGTATCGAAATTAGATGCAGAAGCATCCAAGTCTAACGAAATACAAGGGTCAGCTTTGTCAAATCAATCACATGTCCATATGAGAGCAAATATATCGTGACCTATAGAATCTACAATCTCGTTTCTTACGTCGTTTGTTAAGCAAACTTTGACACACAATCCATGCAATTTATATGATGATATCGAGTTCCGTATCGAAATTAGATGCAGAAGCATCCAAGTCTAACGAAATACAAGGGTCAGCTTTGTCAAATCAAACACATGTCCATATGAGAGCAAATATATCGTGACCTATAGAATCTACAGTCTCGTTTCTTACGTCGTTTGTTAAGCAAACTTTGACACACAATCCATGCAATTTATATGATGATATCGTGTTCCGTATCGAAATTAGATGCAGAAGCATCCAAGTCTAACGAAATACAAGGGTCAGCTTTGTCAAATCAATCACATGTCCATATGAGAGCAAATATATCGTGACCTATAGAATCTACAGTCTCGTTTCTTACGTCGTTTGTTAAGCAAACTTTGACACACAATCCATGCAATTTATATGATGATATCGAGTTCCGTATCGAAATTAGATGCAGAAGCATCCAAGTTTCCCGAAATATAAGGGTCAGCATTGTCAAATCAAACACATGTCCATATGAGAGCAAATATATCGTGACCTATAGAATCTACAGTCTCGTTTCTTACGTCGTTTGTTAAGCAAACTTTGACACACAATCCATGCAATTTATATGATGATATCGAGTTCCGTATCGAAATTAGATGCAGAAGCATCCAAGTCTCACGAAATACAAAGGTCAGCTTTGTCAAATCAATCACATGTCCATATGAGAGCAAATATATCGTCAGCTAAAGAAAATACAGTCTCGTTTCTTACGTCGTTTGTTAAGCAAACTTTGACACACAATCCATGCAATTTATATGATGATATCGAGTTCCGTATCGAAGATAGATGCAGAAGCATCCAAGTCTTACGAAATACAAGGGTCAGCTTTGTCAAATCAATCACATGTCCATATGAGAGCAAATATATCGTGACCTATAGAATCTACAGTCTCGTTTCTTACGTCGTTTGTTAAGCAAACTTTGACACACAATCCATGCAATTTATATGATGATATCGAGTTCCGTATCGAAATTAGATGCAGAAGCATCCAAGTCTCACGAAATACAAAGGTCAGCTTTGTCAAATCAATCACATGGCCATATGAGAGCAAATATATCGTGACCTATAGAATCTACAGTCTCGTTTCTTACGTCGTTTGTTAAGCAAACTTTGACACACAATCCATGCAATTTATATGATGATATCGAGTTCCGTATCGAAGATAGATGCAGAAGCATCCAAGTCTTACGAAATACAAGGGTCAGCTTTGTCAAATCAATCACATGTCCATATGAGAGCAAATATATCATGACCTATAGAATCTACAGTCTCGTTTCTTACGTCGTTTGTTAAGCAAACTTTGACACACAATCCATGCAATTTATATGATGATATCGTGTTCCGTATCGAAATTAGATGCAGAAGCATCCAAGTCTCACGAAATACAAGGGTCAGCTTTGTCAAATCAATCACATGTCCATATGAGAGCAAAATATATCGTGACCTATAATATCTACTGTCTCGTTCCTTACGTCGTTTGTTAAGCAAACTTTGACACACAATCCATGCAATTTATATGATGATATCGAGTTCCGTATCGAAATTAGATGCAGAAGCATCCAAGTCTTACGAAATACAAGGGTCAGCTTTGTCAAATCAATCACATGTCCATATGAGAGCAAATATATCGTGACCTATAATATCTACAGTCTCGTTTCTTACGTCGTTATTAAAGCAAACTTTGACACACAATCCATGTAATTTATATGATGATGTCGAGTTCCGTATCGAAATTAGATGCATAAGCATCCAAGTCTAACGAAATACAAGGGTCAGCTTTGTCAAATCAATCACATGTCCATATGAGAGCAAATATATCGTGACCTATAGAATCTACAGTCTCGTTTCTTACGTCGTTTGGTAAGCAAACTTTGACACACAATCCATGCAATTTATATGATGATATCGAGTTCCGTTTCGAAGATAGATGCAGAAGCATCCAAGTCTCCCGAAATACAAGGGTCAGCATTGTCAAATCAAACACATGTCCATATGAGAGCAAATATATCGTGACCTATAGAATCTACAGTCTCGTTTCTTACGACGTTTGTTAAGCAAACTTTGACACACAATCCATGCAATTTATATGATGATATCGAGTTCCGTATCGAAATTAGATGCAGAAGCATCCAAGTCTAACGAAATACAAGGGTCAGCTTTGTCAAATCAATCACATGTCCATATGAGAGCAAATATATCGTGACCTATAGAATCTACAATCTCGTTTCTTACGTCGTTTGTTAAGCAAACTTTGACACACAATCCATGCAATTTATATGATGATATCGAGTTCCGTATCGAAATTAGATGCAGAAGCATCCAAGTCTAACGAAATACAAGGGTCAGCTTTGTCAAATCAAACACATGTCCATATGAGAGCAAATATATCGTGACCTATAGAATCTACAGTCTCGTTTCTTACGTCGTTTGTTAAGCAAACTTTGACACACAATCCATGCAATTTATATGATGATATCGTGTTCCGTATCGAAATTAGATGCAGAAGCATCCAAGTCTAACGAAATACAAGGGTCAGCTTTGTCAAATCAATCACATGTCCATATGAGAGCAAATATATCGTGACCTATAGAATCTACAGTCTCGTTTCTTACGTCGTTTGTTAAGCAAACTTTGACACACAATCCATGCAATTTATATGATGATATCGAGTTCCGTATCGAAATTAGATGCAGAAGCATCCAAGTCTCACGAAATACAAGGGTCAGCTTTGTCAAATCAATCACATGTCCATATGAGAGCAAATATATCGTGACCTATAGAATCTACAGTCTCGTTTCTTACGTCGTTTGTTAAGCAAACTTTGACACACAATCCATGCAATTTATATGATGATATCGAGTTCCGTATCGAAATTAGATGCAGAAGCATCCAAGTCTCACGAAATACAAAGGTCAGCTTTGTCAAATCAATCACATGTCCATATGAGAGCAAATATATCGTGACCTATAGAATCTACAGTCTCGTTTCTTACGTCGTTTGTTAAGCAAACTTTGACACACAATCCATGCAATTTATATGATGATATCGAGTTCCGTATCGAAGATAGATGCAGAAGCATCCAAGTCTTACGAAATACAAGGGTCAGCTTTGTCAAATCAATCACATGTCCATATGAGAGCAAATATATCATGACCTATAGAATCTACAGTCTCGTTTCTTACGTCGTTTGTTAAGCAAACTTTGACACACAATCCATGCAATTTATATGATGATATCGTGTTCCGTATCGAAATTAGATGCAGAAGCATCCAAGTCTCACGAAATACAAGGGTCAGCTTTGTCAAATCAATCACATGTCCATATGAGAGCAAATATATCGTGACCTATAGAATCTACAGTCTCGTTTCTTACGTCGTTTGTTAAGCAAACTTTGACACACAACCATGCAATTTATATGATGATATCGAGTTCCGTATCGAAGATAGATGCAGAAGCATCCAAGTCTTACGAAATACAAGGGTCAGCTTTGTCAAATCAATCACATGTCCATATGAGAGCAAATATATCGTGACCTATAGAATCTACAGTCTCGTTTCTTACGTCGTTTGTTAAGCAAACTTTGACACACAATCCATGCAATTTATATGATGATATCGTGTTCCGTATCGAAATTAGATGCAGAAGCATCCAAGTCTCACGAAATACAAGGGTCAGCTTTGTCAAATCAATCACATGTCCATATGAGAGCAAAATATATCGTGACCTATAATATCTACTGTCTCGTTCCTTACGTCGTTTGTTAAGCAAACTTTGACACACAATCCATGCAATTTATATGATGATATCGAGTTCCGTATCGAAATTAGATGCAGAAGCATCCAAGTCTTACGAAATACAAGGGTCAGCTTTGTCAAATCAATCACATGTCCATATGAGAGCAAATATATCGTGACCTATAATATCTACAGTCTCGTTTCTTACGTCGTTATTAAAGCAAACTTTGACACACAATCCATGTAATTTATATGATGATGTCGAGTTCCGTATCGAAATTAGATGCATAAGCATCCAAGTCTAACGAAATACAAGGGTCAGCTTTGTCAAATCAATCACATGTCCATATGAGAGCAAATATATCGTGACCTATAGAATCTACAGTCTCGTTTCTTACGTCGTTTGGTAAGCAAACTTTGACACACAATCCATGCAATTTATATGATGATATCGAGTTCCGTTTCGAAGATAGATGCAGAAGCATCCAAGTCTCCCGAAATACAAGGGTCAGCATTGTCAAATCAAACACATGTCCATATGAGAGCAAATATATCGTGACCTATAGAATCTACAGTCTCGTTTCTTACGACGTTTGTTAAGCAAACTTTGACACACAATCCATGCAATTTATATGATGATATCGAGTTCCGTATCGAAATTAGATGCAGAAGCATCCAAGTCAGCTTTGTCAAATCAATCACATGTCCATATGAGAGCAAATATATCGTGACCTATAGAATCTACAATCTCGTTTCTTACGTCGTTTGTTAAGCAAACTTTGACACACAATCCATGCAATTTATATGATGATATCGAGTTCCGTATCGAAATTAGATGCAGAAGCATCCAAGTCTAACGAAATACAAGGGTCAGCTTTGTCAAATCAAACACATGTCCATATGAGAGCAAATATATCGTGACCTATAGAATCTACAGTCTCGTTTCTTACGTCGTTTGTTAAGCAAACTTTGACACACAATCCATGCAATTTATATGATGATATCGTGTTCCGTATCGAAATTAGATGCAGAAGCATCCAAGTCTAACGAAATACAAGGGTCAGCTTTGTCAAATCAATCACATGTCCATATGAGAGCAAATATATCGTGACCTATAGAATCTACAGTCTCGTTTCTTACGTCGTTTGTTAAGCAAACTTTGACACACAATCCATGCAATTTATATGATGATATCGAGTTCCGTATCGAAATTAGATGCAGAAGCATCCAAGTTTCCCGAAATACAAGGGTCAGCATTGTCAAATCAAACACATGTCCATATGAGAGCAAATATATCGTGACCTATAGAATCTACAGTCTCGTTTCTTACGTCGTTTGTTAAGCAAACTTTGACACACAATCCATGCAATTTATACGATGATATCGAGTTCCGTATCGAAATTAGATGCAGAAGCATCCAAGTCTCACGAAATACAAGGGTCAGCTTTGTCAAATCAATCACATGTCCATATGAGAGCAAATATATCGTGACCTATAGAATCTACAGTCTCGTTTCTTACGTCGTTTGTTAAGCAAACTTTGACGCACAATCCATGCAATTTATATGATGATGTCGAGTTCCGTATCGAAATTAGATGCAGAAGCATCTAAGTCTCACGAAATACAAGGGTCAGCTTTGTCAAATCAATCACATGTCCATATGAGAGCAAATATATCGTGACCTATAGAATCTACAGTCTCGTTTCTTACGTCGTTTGTTAAGCAAACTTTGACACACAATCCATGCAATTTATATGATGATATCGAGTTCCGTATCGAAGATAGATGCAGAAGCATCCAAGTCTTACGAAATACAAGGGTCAGCTTTGTCAAATCAATCACATGTCCATATGAGAGCAAATATATCGTGACCTATAGAATCTACAGTCTCGTTTCTTACGTCGTTTGTTAAGCAAACTTTGACACACAATCCATGCAATTTATATGATGATATCGAGTTCCGTATCGAAATTAGATGCAGAAGCATCCAAGTCTCACGAAATACAAAGGTCAGCTTTGTCAAATCAATCACATGTCCATATGAGAGCAAATATATCGTGACCTATAGAATCTACAGTCTCGTTTCTTACGTCGTTTGTTAAGCAAACTTTGACACACAATCCATGCAATTTATATGATGATATCGAGTTCCGTATCGAAGATAGATGCAGAAGCATCCAAGTCTTACGAAATACAAGGGTCAGCTTTGTCAAATCAATCACATGTCCATATGAGAGCAAATATATCGTGACCTATAGAATCTACAGTCTCGTTTCTTACGTCGTTTGTTAAGCAAACTTTGGCACACAATCCATGCAATTTATATGATGATATCGTGTTCCGTATCGAAATTAGATGCAGAAGCATCCAAGTCTCACGAAATACAAGGGTCAGCTTTGTCAAATCAATCACATGTCCATATGAGAGCAAATATATCGTGACCTATTGAATCTACAGTCTCGTTTCTTACGTCGTTTGTTAAGCAAACTTTGACACACAATCCATGCAATTTATATGATGATATCGAGTTCCGTATCGAAATTAGATGCAGAAGCATCCAAGTCTCACGAAATACAAGGGTCAGCTTTGTCAAATCAATCACATGTCCATATGAGAGTAAATATATCGTGACCTATAGAATCTACAGTCTCGTTTCTTACGTCGTTTGGTAAGCAAACTTTGACACACAATCCATGCAATTTATATGATGATATCGTGTTCCGTATCGAAATTAGATGCAGAAGCATCCAAGTCTCCCGAAATACAAGGGTCAGCTTTGTAAAATCAATCACATGTCCATATGAGAGCAAATATATCGTGACCTATAATATCTACAGTCTCGTTTCTTACGTCGTTTGTTAAGCAAACTTTGACACACAATCAATGCAATTTATACGATGATGTCAAGTTCCGTTTCGAAGATAGATGCAGAAGCATCCAAGTCTCACGAAATACAAGGGTCAGCTTTGTCAAATCAATCACATGTCCATATGAGAGCAAATATATCGTGACCTATAGAATCTACAGTCTCGTTTCTTACGTCGTTTGTTAAGCAAACTTTGACACACAATCCATGCAATTTATATGATGTAATCGAGTTCCGTATCGAAATTAGATGCAGAAGCATCCAAGTCTCACGAAATACAAGGGTCAGCTTTGTCAAATCAATCACATGTCCATATGAGAGCAAATATATCGTGACCTATAGAATCTACAGTCTCGTTTCTTACGTCGTTTGTTAAGCAAACTTTGGCACACAATCCATGCAATTTATATGATGATATCGTGTTCCGTATCGAAATTAGATGCAGAAGCATCCAAGTCTCACGAAATACAAGGGTCAGCTTTGTCAAATCAATCACATGTCCATATGAGAGCAAATATATCGTGACCTATTGAATCTACAGTCTCGTTTCTTACGTCGTTTGTTAAGCAAACTTTGACACACAATCCATGCAATTTATATGATGATATCGAGTTCCGTATCGAAATTAGATGCAGAAGCATCCAAGTCTCACGAAATACAAGGGTCAGCTTTGTCAAATCAATCACATGTCCATATGAGAGTAAATATATCGTGACCTATAGAATCTACAGTCTCGTTTCTTACGTCGTTTGGTAAGCAAACTTTGACACACAATCCATGCAATTTATATGATGATATCGTGTTCCGTATCGAAATTAGATGCAGAAGCATCCAAGTCTCCCGAAATACAAGGGTCAGCTTTGTAAAATCAATCACATGTCCATATGAGAGCAAATATATCGTGACCTATAATATCTACAGTCTCGTTTCTTACGTCGTTTGTTAAGCAAACTTTGACACACAATCAATGCAATTTATACGATGATGTCAAGTTCCGTTTCGAAGATAGATGCAGAAGCATCCAAGTCTCACGAAATACAAGGGTCAGCTTTGTCAAATCAATCACATGTCCATATGAGAGCAAATATATCGTGACCTATAGAATCTACAGTCTCGTTTCTTACGTCGTTTGTTAAGCAAACTTTGACACACAATCCATGCAATTTATATGATGATATCGAGTTCCGTATCGAAATTAGATGCAGAAGCATCCAAGTCAGCTTTGTCAAATCAATCACATGTCCATATGAGAGCAAATATATCGTGACCTATAGAATCTACAATCTCGTTTCTTACGTCGTTTGTTAAGCAAACTTTGACACACAATCCATGCAATTTATATGATGATATCGAGTTCCGTATCGAAATTAGATGCAGAAGCATCCAAGTCTAACGAAATACAAGGGTCAGCTTTGTCAAATCAAACACATGTCCATATGAGAGCAAATATATCGTGACCTATAGAATCTACAGTCTCGTTTCTTACGTCGTTTGTTAAGCAAACTTTGACACACAATCCATGCAATTTATATGATGATATCGTGTTCCGTATCGAAATTAGATGCAGAAGCATCCAAGTCTAACGAAATACAAGGGTCAGCTTTGTCAAATCAATCACATGTCCATATGAGAGCAAATATATCGTGACCTATAGAATCTACAGTCTCGTTTCTTACGTCGTTTGTTAAGCAAACTTTGACACACAATCCATGCAATTTATATGATGATATCGAGTTCCGTATCGAAATTAGATGCAGAAGCATCCAAGTTTCCCGAAATACAAGGGTCAGCATTGTCAAATCAAACACATGTCCATATGAGAGCAAATATATCGTGACCTATAGAATCTACAGTCTCGTTTCTTACGTCGTTTGTTAAGCAAACTTTGACACACAATCCATGCAATTTATACGATGATATCGAGTTCCGTATCGAAATTAGATGCAGAAGCATCCAAGTCTCACGAAATACAAGGGTCAGCTTTGTCAAATCAATCACATGTCCATATGAGAGCAAATATATCGTGACCTATAGAATCTACAGTCTCGTTTCTTACGTCGTTTGTTAAGCAAACTTTGACGCACAATCCATGCAATTTATATGATGATGTCGAGTTCCGTATCGAAATTAGATGCAGAAGCATCTAAGTCTCACGAAATACAAGGGTCAGCTTTGTCAAATCAATCACATGTCCATATGAGAGCAAATATATCGTGACCTATAGAATCTACAGTCTCGTTTCTTACGTCGTTTGTTAAGCAAACTTTGACACACAATCCATGCAATTTATATGATGATATCGAGTTCCGTATCGAAGATAGATGCAGAAGCATCCAAGTCTTACGAAATACAAGGGTCAGCTTTGTCAAATCAATCACATGTCCATATGAGAGCAAATATATCGTGACCTATAGAATCTACAGTCTCGTTTCTTACGTCGTTTGTTAAGCAAACTTTGACACACAATCCATGCAATTTATATGATGATATCGAGTTCCGTATCGAAATTAGATGCAGAAGCATCCAAGTCTCACGAAATACAAAGGTCAGCTTTGTCAAATCAATCACATGTCCATATGAGAGCAAATATATCGTGACCTATAGAATCTACAGTCTCGTTTCTTACGTCGTTTGTTAAGCAAACTTTGACACACAATCCATGCAATTTATATGATGATATCGAGTTCCGTATCGAAGATAGATGCAGAAGCATCCAAGTCTTACGAAATACAAGGGTCAGCTTTGTCAAATCAATCACATGTCCATATGAGAGCAAATATATCGTGACCTATAGAATCTACAGTCTCGTTTCTTACGTCGTTTGTTAAGCAAACTTTGGCACACAATCCATGCAATTTATATGATGATATCGTGTTCCGTATCGAAATTAGATGCAGAAGCATCCAAGTCTCACGAAATACAAGGGTCAGCTTTGTCAAATCAATCACATGTCCATATGAGAGCAAATATATCGTGACCTATTGAATCTACAGTCTCGTTTCTTACGTCGTTTGTTAAGCAAACTTTGACACACAATCCATGCAATTTATATGATGATATCGAGTTCCGTATCGAAATTAGATGCAGAAGCATCCAAGTCTCACGAAATACAAGGGTCAGCTTTGTCAAATCAATCACATGTCCATATGAGAGTAAATATATCGTGACCTATAGAATCTACAGTCTCGTTTCTTACGTCGTTTGGTAAGCAAACTTTGACACACAATCCATGCAATTTATATGATGATATCGTGTTCCGTATCGAAATTAGATGCAGAAGCATCCAAGTCTCCCGAAATACAAGGGTCAGCTTTGTAAAATCAATCACATGTCCATATGAGAGCAAATATATCGTGACCTATAATATCTACAGTCTCGTTTCTTACGTCGTTTGTTAAGCAAACTTTGACACACAATCAATGCAATTTATACGATGATGTCAAGTTCCGTTTCGAAGATAGATGCAGAAGCATCCAAGTCTCACGAAATACAAGGGTCAGCTTTGTCAAATCAATCACATGTCCATATGAGAGCAAATATATCGTGACCTATAGAATCTACAGTCTCGTTTCTTACGTCGTTTGTTAAGCAAACTTTGACACACAATCCATGCAATTTATATGATGTAATCGAGTTCCGTATCGAAATTAGATGCAGAAGCATCCAAGTCTCACGAAATACAAGGGTCAGCTTTGTCAAATCAATCACATGTCCATATGAGAGCAAATATATCGTGACCTATAGAATCTACAGTCTCGTTTCTTACGTCGTTTGTAAAGCAAACTTTAACACACAATCCATGCAATTTATATGATGATATCGTGTTCCGTATCGAAATTAGATGCAGAAGCATCCAAGTCTTACGAAATACAAGGGTCAGCTTTGTCAAATCAATCACATGTCCATATGAGAGCAAATATATCGTCAGCTAAAGAATCTACAGTCTCGTTTCTTACGTCGTTTGTTAAGCAAACTTTGACACACAATCCATGCAATTTATATGATGATATCGAGTTCCGTATCGAAATTAGATGCAGAAGCATCCAAGTCTCACGAAATACAAGGGTCAGCTTTGTCAAATCAATCACATGTCCATATGAGAGCAAATATATCGTCAGCTAAAGAATCTACAGTCTCGTTTCTTACGTCGTTTGTTAAGCATACTTTGACACACAATCCATGCAATTTATATGATGATATCGTGTTCCGTATCGAAATTAGATGCAGAAGCATCCAAGTCTCACGAAATACAAGGGTCAGCTTTGTCAAATCAATCACATGTCCATATGAGAGCAAATATATCGTCAGCTAAAGAATCTACAGTCTCGTTTCTTACGTCGTTTGTTAAGCAAACTTTGACACACAATCCATGCAATTTATATGATGATATCGAGTTCCGTATCGAAATTAGATGCAGAAGCATCCAAATCTCACGAAATACAAGGGTCAGCTTTGTCAAATCAATCACATGTCCATATGAGAGCAAATATATCGTGACCTATAGAATCTACAGTCTCGTTTCTTACGTCGTTTGTTAAGCAAACTTTGACACACAATCCATGCAATTTATATGATGATATCGAGTTCCGTATCGAAATTAGATGCAGAAGCATCCAAGTCTCACGAAATACAAGGGTCAGCTTTGTCAAATCAATCACATGTCCATATGAGAGCAAATATATCGTGACCTATAGAATCTACAGTCTCGTTTCTTACGTCGTTTGTTAAGCAAACTTTAACACACAATCCATGCAATTTATATGATGATATCGTGTTCCGTATCGAAATTAGATGCAGAAGCATCCAAGTCTCACGAAATACAAGGGTCAGCTTTGTCAAATCAATCACATGTCCATATGACAGCAAATATATCGTGACCTATAGAATCTACAGTCTCGTTTCTTACGTCGTTTGTTAAGCAAACTTTGACACACAATCCATGCAATTTATACGATGATATCGAGTTCCGTTTCGAAATTAGATGCAGAAGCATCCAAATCTCACGAAATACAAGGGTCAGCTTTGTCAAATCAATCACATGTCCATATGAGAGCAAATATATCGTGACCTATTGAATCTACAGTCTCGTTTCTTACGTCGTTTGTTAAGCAAACTTTGACACACAATCCATGCAATTTATATGATGATGTCGAGTTCCGTATCGAAATTAGATGCAGAAGCATCCAAGTCTCACGAAATACAAGGGTCAGCTTTGTCAAATCAATTACATGTCCATATGAGAGTAAATATATCGTGACCTATAGAATCTACAGTCTCGTTTCTTACGTCGTTTGGTAAGCAAACTTTGACACACACTCCATGCAATTTATATGATGATATCGAGTTCCGTTTCGAAGATAGATGCAGAAGCATCCAAATGTCACGAAATACAAGGGTCAGCTTTGTCAAATCAATCATATGTCCATATTAGAGCAAATATATCGTGACGTATAGAATCTACAGTCTCGTTTCTTACGTCGTTTGTTAAGCAAACTTTGACACACAATCCATGCAATTTATATGATGATATCGAGTTCCGTATCGAAATTAGATGCAGAAGCATCCAAGTCTCAACGAAATACAAGGGCCAGCTTTGTCAAATCAATCACATGTCCATATGAGAGCAAATATATCGTCAGCTAAAGAATCTACAGTCTCGTTTCTTACGTCGTTTGTTAAGCAAACTTTGACACACAATCCATGCAATTTATATGATGATGTCGTGTTCCGTATCGAAATTAGATGCAGAAGCATCCAAGTCTTACGAAATACAAGGGTCAGCTTTGTCAAATCAATCACATGTCCATATGAGAGCAAATATATCGTGACCTATAGAATCTACAGTCTCGTTCCTTACGTCGTTTGTTAAGCAAACTTTGATACACAATCCATGCAATTTATATGATGATGTCGTGTTCCGTATCGAAACTAGATGCAGAAGCATCCAAGTCTTACGAAATACAAGGGTCAGCTTTGTCAAATCAATCACATGTCCATATGAGAGCAAATATATCGTCAGCTAAAGAATCTACAGTCTCGTTTCTTACGTCGTTTGTTAAGCAAACTTTGACACAGAATCCATGCAATTTATATGATGATATCGAGTTCCGTATCGAAATTAGATGCAGAAGCATCCAAATCTCACGAAATACAAGGGTCAGCTTTGTCAAATCAATCACATGTCCATATGAGAGCAAATATATCGTGAACTATAGAATCTACAGTCTCGTTTCTTACGTCGTTTGTTAAGCAAACTTTGACACACAATCCATGCAATTTATATGATGATATCGAGTTCCGTATCGAAATTAGATGCAGAAGCATCCAAGTCTCACGAAATACAAGGGTCAGCTTTGTCAAATCAATCACATGTCCATATGAGAGCAAATATATCGTCAGCTAAAGAATCTACAGTCTCGTTTCTTACGTCGTTTGTTAAGCATACTTTGACACACAATCCATGCAATTTATATGATGATATCGTGTTCCGTATCGAAATTAGATGCAGAAGCATCCAAGTCTCACGAAATACAAGGGTCAGCTTTGTCAAATCAATCACATGTCCATATGAGAGCAAATATATCGTCAGCTAAAGAATCTACAGTCTCGTTTCTTACGTCGTTTGTTAAGCAAACTTTGACACACAATCCATGCAATTTATATGATGATATCGAGTTCCGTATCGAAATTAGATGCAGAAGCATCCAAATCTCACGAAATACAAGGGTCAGCTTTGTCAAATCAATCACATGTCCATATGAGAGCAAATATATCGTGACCTATAGAATCTACAGTCTCGTTTCTTACGTCGTTTGTTAAGCAAACTTTGACACACAATCCATGCAATTTATATGATGATATCGAGTTCCGTATCGAAATTAGATGCAGAAGCATCCAAGTCTCACGAAATACAAGGGTCAGCTTTGTCAAATCAATCACATGTCCATATGAGAGCAAATATATCGTGACCTATAGAATCTACAGTCTCGTTTCTTACGTCGTTTGTTAAGCAAACTTTAACACACAATCCATGCAATTTATATGATGATATCGTGTTCCGTATCGAAATTAGATGCAGAAGCATCCAAGTCTCACGAAATACAAGGGTCAGCTTTGTCAAATCAATCACATGTCCATATGAGAGCAAATATATCGTGACCTATAGAATCTACAGTCTCGTTTCTTACGTCGTTTGTTAAGCAAACTTTGACACACAATCCAAGCAATTTATACGATGATATCGAGTTCCGTTTCGAAATTAGATGCAGAAGCATCCAAATCTCACGAAATACAAGGGTCAGCTTTGTCAAATCAATCACATGTCCATATGAGAGCAAATATATCGTGACCTATTGAATCTACAGTCTCGTTTCTTACGTCGTTTGTTAAGCAAACTTTGACACACAATCCATGCAATTTATATGATGATGTCGAGTTCCGTATCGAAATTAGATGCAGAAGCATCCAAGTCTCACGAAATACAAGGGTCAGCTTTGTCAAATCAATTACATGTCCATATGAGAGTAAATATATCGTGACCTATAGAATCTACAGTCTCGTTTCTTACGTCGTTTGGTAAGCAAACTTTGACACACACTCCATGCAATTTATATGATGATATCGAGTTCCGTTTCGAAGATAGATGCAGAAGCATCCAAATGTCACGAAATACAAGGGTCAGCTTTGTCAAATCAATCATATGTCCATATTAGAGCAAATATATCGTGACGTATAGAATCTACAGTCTCGTTTCTTACGTCGTTTGTTAAGCAAACTTTGACACACAATCCATGCAATTTATATGATGATATCGAGTTCCGTATCGAAATTAGATGCAGAAGCATCCAAGTCTCAACGAAATACAAGGGCCAGCTTTGTCAAATCAATCACATGTCCATATGAGAGCAAATATATCGTCAGCTAAAGAATCTACAGTCTCGTTTCTTACGTCGTTTGTTAAGCAAACTTTGACACACAATCCATGCAATTTATATGATGATGTCGTGTTCCGTATCGAAATTAGATGCAGAAGCATCCAAGTCTTACGAAATACAAGGGTCAGCTTTGTCAAATCAATCACATGTCCATATGAGAGCAAATATATCGTGACATATAGAATCTACAGTCTCGTTCCTTACGTCGTTTGTTAAGCAAACTTTGATACACAATCCATGCAATTTATATGATGTTCCGTATCGAAACTAGATGCAGAAGCATCCAAGTCTTACGAAATACAAGGGTCAGCTTTGTCAAATCAATCACATGTCCATATGAGAGCAAATATATCGTCAGCTAAAGAATCTACAGTCTCGTTTCTTACGTCGTTTGTTAAGCAAACTTTGACACAGAATCCATGCAATTTATATGATGATATCGAGTTCCGTATCGAAATTAGATGCAGAAGCATCCAAATCTCACGAAATACAAGGGTCAGCTTTGTCAAATCAATCACATGTCCATATGAGAGCAAATATATCGTGAACTATAGAATCTACAGTCTCGTTTCTTACGTCGTTTGTTAAGCAAACTTTGACACACAATCCATGCAATTTATATGTTGATATCGAGTTCCCTATCGAAATTAGATGCAGAAGCATCCAAGTCTCACGAAATACAAGGGTCAGCTTTGTCAAATCAATCACATGTCCATATGAGAGCAAATATATCGTGACCTATAGAATCTACAGTCTCGTTTCTTACGTCGTTTGTTAAGCAAACTTTAACACACAATCCATGCAATTTAAATGATGATATCGTGTTCCGTATCGAAATTAGATGCAGAAGCATCCAAGTCTCACGAAATACAAGGGTCAGCTTTGTCAAATCAATCACATGTCCATATGAGAGCAAATATATCGTGACCTATAGAATGTACAGTCTCGTTTCTTACGTCGTTTGTTAAGCAAAGTTTGACACACAATCCATGCAGTTTATATGATGATATCGAGTTCCGTATCGAAATTAGATGCAGAAGCATCCAAATCTCACGAAATACAAGGGTCAGATTTGTCAAATCAATCACATGTCCATATGAGAGCAAATATATCGTGACCTATTGAATCTACAGTCTCGTTTCTTACGTCGTTTGTTAAGCAAACATTGACACACAATCCATGCAATTTATATGATGATGTCGAGTTCCGTATCGAAATTAGATGCAGAAGCATCCAAGTCTCACGAAATACTAGGGTCAGCTTTGTCAAATCAATTACATGTCCATATGAGAGTAAATATATCGTGACCTATAGAATCTACAGTCTCGTTTCTTACGTCGTTTGGTAAGCAAACTTTGACACACAATCCATGCAATTTATATGATGATATCGAGTTCCGTTTCGAAGATAGATGCAGAAGCATCCAAATCTCACGAAATACAAGGGTCAGCTTTGTCAAATCAATCACATGTCCATATGAGAGCAAATATATCGTGACCTATAGAATCTACAGTCTCGTTCCTTACGTCGTTTGTTAAGCAAACGTTGACACACAATCCATGCAATTTATATGATGATATCGTGTTCCGTATCGAAATTAGATGCAGAAGCATCCAAATCTCACGAAATACAAGGGTCAGCTTTGTCAAATCAATCACATGTCCATATGAGAGCAAATATATCGTGACCTATAGAATCTACAGTCTCGTTTCTTACGTCGTTTGTTAAGCAAACTTTGACACACAATCCATGCAATTTATATGACGATGTCGAGTACCGTATCGAAATTAGATGCAGAAGCATCCAAGTCTCACGAAATACAAGGGTCAGCTTTGTCAAATAAATCACATGTCCATATGAGAGCAAATATATCGTTACCTATAGAATCTACAGTCTCGTTTCTTACGTCTTTGTTAAGCAAACTTTGACACACAATCCATGCAATTTATATGATGAGTCGAGTTCCGTATCGAAATTAGATGCAGAAGCATCCAAGTCTTACGAAATACAAGGGTCAGCTTTGTCAAATCAATCACATGTCCATATGAGAGCAAATATATCGTGACCTATAGAATCTACAGTCTCGTTCCTTACGTCGTTTGTTAAGCAAACTTTGACACACAATCCATGCAATTTATATGATGATATCGAGTTCCGTATCGAAATTAGATGCAGAAGCATCCAAGTCTAACGAAATACAAGGGTCAGCTGTGTCAAATCAATCACATGTCCATATGAGAGCAAATATATCGTGACCTATAGAATCTACAGTCTCGTTCCTTACGTCGTTTGTTAAGCAAACTTTGACACACAATCCATGCAATTTATATGATGATATCGAGTTCCGTATCGAAATTAGATGCAGAAGCATCCAAATCTCACGAAATACAAGGGTCAGCTTTGTCAAATCAAACACATGTCCATATGAGAGCAAGTATATCGTCAGCTAAAGAATCTACAGTCTCGTTTCTTACGTCGTTTGTTAAGCAAACTTTGACACACAATCCATGCAATTTATATGATGATGTCGAGTTCCGTATCGAAATTAGATGCAGAAGCATCCAAGTCTCACGAAATACAAGGGTCAGCTTTGTCAAATCAATCACATGTCCATATGAGAGCAAATATATCGTGACCTATAGAATCTACAGTCTCGTTTCTTACGTCGTTTGTTAAGCAAACTTTGACACACAATCCATGCAATTTATATGATGATATCGTGTTCCGTATCGAAATTAGATGCAGAAGCATCCAAGTCTCACGAAATACAAGGGTCAGCTTTGTCAAATCAATCACATGTCCATATGAGAGCAAATATATCGTCACCTATAGAATCTACAGTCTCGTTTCTTACGGCGTTTGTTAAGCAAACTTTGACACACAATCCATGCAATTTATATGATGATATCGTGTTCCGTATCGAAATTAAATGCAGAAGCATCCAAGTCTCACGAAATACAAGGGTCAGCTTTGTCAAATCAATCACATGTCCATATGAGAGCAAATATATCGTGACCTATAATATCTACAGTCTCGTCTCTTACGTCGTTTGTTAAGCAAACTTTGACACACAATCCATGCAATTTATATGATGATATCGAGTTCCGTATCGAAATTAGATGCAGAAGCATCCAAGTCTCACGAAATACAAGGGTCAGCTTTGTCAAATCAATCACATGTCCATATGAGAGCAAATATATCGTGACCTATAGAATCTACAGTCTCGTTTCTTACGTCGTTTGTTAAGCAAACTTTGACACACAATCCATGCAATTTATATGATGATGTCGAGTTCCGTATCGAAATTAGATGCAGAAGCATCCAAGTCTCACGAAATACAAGGGTCAGCTTTGTCAAATCAATCACATGTCCATATGAGAGCAAAAATATCGTGACCTATAGAATCTACAGTCTCGTTTCTTACGTCGTTTGTTAAGCAAACTTTGACACACAATCCATGCAATTTATATGATGATATCGTGTTCCGTATCGAAATTAGAT
Source organism: Musca autumnalis (assembly GCF_047663935.1). Lineage (NCBI taxonomy): Eukaryota > Metazoa > Arthropoda > Insecta > Diptera > Muscidae > Musca > Musca autumnalis. The sequence goes on from NW_027411683.1 coordinate 121,381, forward strand.
GCAGAAGCATCCAAGTCTTACGAAATACAAGGGTCAGCTTTGTCAAATCAATCACATGTCCATATGAGAGCAAATATATCGTCGCCTATAGAATCTACAGTCTCGTTTCTTACGGCGTTTGTTAAGCAAACTTTGACACACAATCCATGCAATTTATATGATGATATCGTGTTCCGTATCGAAATTAGATGCAGAAGCATCCAAGTCTCACGAAATACAAGGGTCAGCTTTGTCAAATCAATCACATGTCCATATGAGAGCAAATATATCGTTACCTATAATATCTACAGTCTCGTCTCTTACGTCGTTTGTTAAGCAAACTTTGACACACAATCCATGCAATTTATATGATGATGTCGAGTTCCGTATCGAAATTAGATGCAGAAGCATCCAAGTCTCACGAAATACAAGGGTCAGCTTTGTCAAATCAATCACATGTCCATATGAGAGCAAATATATCGTGACCTATAGAATCTACAGTCTCGTTTCTTACGTCGTTTGTTAAGCAAACTTTGACACACAATCCATGCAGTTTATATGATGATGTCGAGTTCCGTATCGAAATTATATGCAGAAGCATCCAAGTCTTACGAAATACAAGGGTCAGCTTTGTCAAATCAATCACATGTCCATATGAGAGCAAATATATCGTGACCTATTGAATCTACAGTCTCGTTTCTTACGTCGTTTGTTAAGCAAACTTTGACACACAATCCATGCAATTTATATGATGATGTCGAGTTCCGTATCGAAATTAGATGCAGAAGCATCCAAGTCGTACGAAATACAAGGGTCAGCTTTGTCAAATCAATCACATGTCCATATGAGAGCAAGAATATCGTCACCTATAGAATCTACAGTCTCGTTTCTTACGTCGTTTGGTAAGCAAACTTTGACACACAATCCATGCAATTTATATGATGATATCGAGTTCCGTATCGAAATTAGATGCAGAAGCATCCAAGTCTAACGAAATACAAGGGTCAGCTTTGTCAAATCAATCACATGTCCATATGAGAGCAAGTATATCGTGACCTATAGAATCTACAGTCTCGTTTCTTACGTCGTTTGTTAAGCAAACTTTGACACACAATCCATGCAATTTATATGATGATATCGTGTTCCGTATCGAAATTAGATGCAGAAGCATCCAAGTCTCACGAAATACAAAGGTCAGCTTTGTCAAATCAATAACATGTCCATATGAGAGCAAGTATATCGTGACCTATAGAATCTACAGTCTCGTTCTTTACGTCGTTTGTTAAGCAAACTTTGACACACAATCCATGCAATTTATATGATGATATCGTGTTCCGTATCGAAATTAGATGCAGAAGCATCCAAGTCTCACGAAATACAAGGGTCAGCTTTGTCAAATCAATCACATGTCCATATGAGAGCAAATATATCGTCAGCTAAAGAATCTACAGTCTCGTTTCTTACGTCGTTTGTTAAGCAAACTTTGACACACAATCCATGCATTTTATATGATGATATCGAGTTCCGTATCGAAATTAGATGCAGAAGCATCCAAGTCTTACGAAATACAAGGGTCAGCTTTGTCAAATCAATCACATGTCCATATGAGAGCAAATATATCGTCAGCTAAAGAATCTACAGTCTCGTTTCTTACGTCGTTTGTTAAGCAAACTTTGACACACAATCCATGCAATTTATATGATGATATCGTGTTTCCGTATCGAAATTAGATGCAGAAGCATCCAAGTCTCCCGAAATACAAGGGTCAGCTTTGTCAAATCAATCACATGTCCATATGAGAGCAAATATATCGTGACCTATAGAATCTACAGTCTCGTTTCTTACGTCCTTGTTAAGCAAACTTTGACACACAATCCATGCAATTTATATGATGATGTCGAGTTCCGTATCGAAATTAGATGCAGAAGCATCCAAGTCTCCCGAAATACAAGGGTCAGCTTTGTCAAATCAATCACATGTCCATATGAGAGCAAATATATCGTGACCTATAGAATCTACAGTCTCGTTTCTTACGTCGTTTGTTAAGCAAACTTTGACACACAATCCATGCAATTTATATGATGATATCGAGTTCCGTATCGAAATTAGATGCAGAAGCATCCAAATCTCACGAAATACAAGGGTCAGCTTTGTCAAATCAATCACATGTCCATATAAGAGCATGTGATTGTCCATATGAGAGCAAGTATATCGTCAGCTAAAGAATCTACAGTCTCGTTTCTTACGTCGTTTGTTAAGCAAACTTTGACACACAATCCATGCAATTTATATGATGATATCGAGTTCCGTTTCGAAGATAGATGCAGAAGCATCCAAGTCTTACGAAATACAAGGGTCAGCATTGTCAAATCAATCACATGTCCATATGAGAGCAAGAATATCGTCACCTATAGAATCTACAGTCTCGTTTCTTACGTCGTTTGGTAAGCAAACTTTGACACACAATCCATGCAATTTATATGATGATATCGAGTTCTAACGAAATACAAGGGTCAGCTTTGTCAAATCAATCACATGTCCATATGAGAGCAAATATATCGTGACCTATAGAATCTACAGTCTCGTTCTTACGTCGTTTGTTAAGCAAACTTTGACACACAATCCATGCAATTTATATGATGATTTCGTGTTCCGTATCGAAATTAGATGCAGAAGCATCCAAGTCTCACGAAATACAAGGGTCAGCTTTGTCAAATCAATCACATGTCCATATGAGAGCAAATATATCGTGACCTATAGAATCTATAGTCTCGTTTCTTACGTCGTTTGTTAAGCAAACTTTGACACACAATCCATGCAATTTATATGATGATATTGAGTTCCGTATCGAAATTAGATGCAGAAGCATCCAAGTCTCACGAAATACAAGGTCAGCTTTGTCAAATCAATCACATGTCCATATAAGAGCAAATATATCGTCTGCTAAAGAATCTACAGTCTCGTTTCTTACGTCGTTTGTTAAGCAAACTTTGACACACAATCCATGCAATTTATATGATGATGTCGAGTTTCGTATCGAAATTAGATGCAGAAGCATCCAAATCTCACGAAATACAAGGGTCAGCTTTGTCAAATCAATCACATGTCCATATGAGAGCAAATATATCCTGACCTATAGAATCTACAGTCTCGTTTCTTACGTCGTTTGTTAAGCAAACTTTGACACACAATCCATGCAATTTATATGATGATATCGAGTTCCGTATCGAAATTAGATGCAGAAGCATCCAAGTCTCACGAAATACAAGGGGTCAGCTTTGTCAAATCAATCACATGTCCATATGAGAGCAAATATATCGTCACCTATAGAATCTACAGTATCGTTTCTTACGTCGTTTGTTAAGCAAACTTTGACACACAATCCATGCAATTTATATGATGATGTCGAGTTCCGTATCGAAATTAGATGCAGAAGCATCCAAGTCTCACGAAATACAAGGGTCAGCATTGTCAAATCAATCACATGTCCATATGAGAGCAAATATATCGTCAGCTAAAGAATCTACAGTCTCGTTCCTTACGTCGTTTGTTAAGCAAACTTTGACACACAATCCATGCAATTTATATGATGATATTGAGTTCCGTATCGAAATTAGATGCAGAAGCATCCAAGTCTCCGAAATACAAGGGTCAGCTTTGTCAAATCAATCACATGTCCATATGAGAGCAAATATATCGTGACCTATAGAATCTACAGTCTCGTTCCTTACGTCGTTTGTTAAGCAAACTTTGACACACAATCCATGCAATTTATATGATGATATCGAGTTCCGTATCGAAATTAGATGCAGAAGCATCCAAAGTCTCACGAAATACAAGGGTCAGCTTTGTCAAATCAATCACATGTCCATATGAGAGCAAGTATATCGTCAGCTATAGAATCTACAGTCTCGTTTCTTACGTCGTTTGTTAAGCAAACTTTGACACACAATCCATGCAATTTATATGATGATATCGAGTTCCGTTTCGAAGATAGATGCAGAAGCATCCAAGTCTTACGAAATACAAGGGTCAGCATTGTCAAATCAATCACATGTCCATATGAGAGCAAGAATATCGTCACCTATAGAATATACAGTCTCGTTTCTTACGTCGTTTGGTAAGCAAACTTTGACACACAATCCATGCAATTTATATGATGATATCGAGTTCCGTATCGAAATTAGATGCAGAAGCATCCAAGTCAAACGAAATACAAGGGTCAGCTTTGTCAAATCAATCACATGTCCATATGAGAGCAAATATATCGTGACCTATAGAATCTACAGTCTCGTTTCTTACGTCGTTTGTTAAGCAAACTTTGACACACAATCCATGCAATTTATATGATGATATCGTGTTCCGTATCGAAATTAGATGCAGAAACATCCAAGTCTCACGAAATACAAGGGTCAGCTTTGTCAAATCAATCACATGTCCATATGAGAGCAAATATATCGTGACCTATAGAATCTATAGTCTCGTTTCTTACGTCGTTTGTTAAGCAAACTTTGACACACAATCCATGCAATTTATATGATGATGTCGAGTTCCGTATCGAAATTAGATGCAGAAGCATCCAAGTCTCACGAAATACAAGGGTCAGCATTGTCAAATCAATCACATGTCCATATGAGAGCAAAATATATCGTCAGCTAAAGAATCTACAGTCTCGTTTCTTACGTCGTTTGTAAAGCAAACTTTGCACACAATCCATGCAATTTATATGATGATATCGAGTTCCGTATCGAAGATTAGATGCAGAAGCATCCAAGTCTCACGAAATACAAGGGTCAGCTTTGTCAAATCAATCACATGTCCATATGAGAGCAAATATATCGTGACCTATAGAATCTACAGTCTCGTTTCTTACGTCGTTTGTTAAGCAAACTTTGACACACAATCCATGCAATTTATATGATGATATTGAGTTCCGTATCGAAATTAGATGCAGAAGCATCCAAGTCTCACGAAATACAATGGTCAGCTTTGTCAAATCAATCACATGTCCATATGAGAGCAAATATATCGTCAGCTAAAGAATCTACAGTCTCGTTTCTTACGTCGTTTGTTAAGCAAACTTTGACACACAATCCATGCAGTTTATATGATGATATCGTGTTCCGTATCGAAATTAGATGCAGAAGCATCCAAGTCTACCGAAATACAAGGGTCAGCTTTGTCAAATCAATCACATGTCCATATGAGAGCAAATATATCGTGACCTATAGAATCTACAGTCTCGTTTCTTACGTCGTTTGTTAAGCAAACTTTGACACACAATCCATGCAATTTATATGATGATGTCGAGTTCCGTTTCGAAGATAGATGCAGAAGCATCCAAGCCTCCCGAAATACAAGGGTCAGCTTTGTCAAATCAATCACATGTCCATATGAGAGTAAATATATCGTGACCTATAGAATCTACAGTCTCGTTTCTTACGTCGTTTGTTAAGCAAACTTTGACACACAATCCATGCAATTTATATGATGATGTCGAGTTCCGTATCGAAGATAGATGCAGAAGCATCCAAGTCTCCCGAAATACAAGGGTCAGCTTTGTCAAATCAATCACATGTCCATATGAGAGTAAATATATCGTGACCTATAGAATCTACAGTCTCGTTTCTTACGTCGTTTGTTAAGCAAACTTTGACACACAATCCATGCAATTTATATGATGATGTCGAGTTCCGTATCGAAATTAGATGCAGAAGCATCCAAGTCTCACGAAATACAAGGGTCAGCTTTGTCAAATCAATCACATGTCCATATGAGAGCAAGTATATCGTCAGCTAAAGAATCTACAGTCTCGTTTCTTACGTCGTTTGTTAAGCAAACTTTGACACACAATCCATGCAATTTATATGATGATATCGAGTTCCGTTTCGAAGATAGATGCAGAAGCATCCAAGTCTTACGAAATACAAGGGTCAGCATTGTCAAATCAATCACATGTCCATATGAGAGCAAGAATATCGTCACCTATAGAATATACAGTCTCGTTTCTTACGTCGTTTGGTAAGCAAACTTTGACACACAATCCATGCAATTTATATGATGATATCGAGTTCCGTATCGAAATTAGATGCAGAAGCATCCAAGTCTAACGAAATACAAGGGTCAGCTTTGTCAAATCAATCACATGTCCATATGAGAGCAAATATATCGTGACCTATAGAATCTACAGTCTCGTTTCTTACGTCGTTTGTTAAGCAAACTTTGACACACAATCCATGCAATTTATATGATGATATCGTGTTCCGTATCGAAATTAGATGCAGAAGCATCCAAGTCTCACGAATACAAGGGTCAGCTTTGTCAAATCAATCACATGTCCATATGAGAGCAAATATATCGTGACCTATAGAATCTATAGTCTCGTTTCTTACGTCGTTTGTTAAGCAAACTTTGACACACAATCCATGCAATTTATATGATGATATTGAGTTCCGTATCGAAATTAGATGCAGAAGCATCCAAGTCTCACGAAATACAAGGGTCAGCTTTGTCAAATCAATCACATGTCCATATAAGAGCAAATATATCGTCTGCTAAAGAATCTACAGTCTCATTTCTTACGTCGTTTGTTAAGCAAACTTTGACACACAATCCATGCAATTTATATGATGATGTCGAGTTCCGTATCGAAATTAGATGCAGAAGCATCCAAATCTCACGAAATACAAAGGTCAGCTTTGTCAAATCAATCACATGTCCATATGAGAGCAAATATATCCTGACCTATAGAATCTACAGTCTCGTTTCTTACGTCGTTTGTTAAGCAAACTTTGACACACAATCCATGCAATTTATATGATGATATCGAGTTCCGTATCGAAATTAGATGCAGAAGCATCCAAGTCTCACGAAATACAAGGGTCAGCTTTGTCAAATCAATCACATGTCCATATGAGAGCAAATATATCGTCACCTATAGAATCTACAGTCTCGTTTCTTACGTCGTTTGTTAAGCAAACTTTGACACACAATCCATGCAATTTATATGATGATGTCGAGTTCCGTATCGAAATTAGATGCAGAAGCATCCAAGTCTCACGAAATACAAGGGTCAGCATTGTCAAATCAATCACATGTCCATATGAGAGCAAATATATCGTCAGCTAAAGAATCTACAGTCTCGTTTCTTACGTCGTTTGTTAAGCAAACTTTGACACACAATCCATGCAATTTATATGATGATGTCGAGTTCCGTTTCGAAGATAGATGCAGAAGCATCCAAGTCTCCCGAAATACAAGGGTCAGCTTTGTCAAATCAATCACATGTCCATATGAGAGTAAATATATCGTGACCTATAGAATCTACAGTCTCGTTTCTTACGTCGTTTGTTAAGCAAACTTTGACACACAATCCATGCAATTTGTATGATGATGTCGAGTTCCGTATCGAAATTAGATGCAGAAGCATCCAAGTCTCACGAAATACAAGGGTCAGCTTTGTCAAATCAATCACATGTCCACATGAGAGCAAATATATCGTGACCTATTGAATCTACAGTCTCGTTTCTTACGTCATTTGTTAAGCAAACTTTGACACACAATCCATGCAGTTTATATGATGATGTCGTGTTCCGTATCGAAATTAGATGCAGAAGCATCCAAGTCTTACGAAATACAAGGGTCAGCTTTGTCAAATCAATCACATGTCCATATGAGAGCAAATATATCGTGACCTATAGAATCTACAGTCTCGTTCCTTACGTCGTTTGTTAAGCAAACTTTGACACACAATCCATGCAATTTATATGATAATATCGAGTTCCGTATCGAAATTAGATGCAGAAGCATCCAAGTCTCCCGAAATACAAGGGTCAGCTTTGTCAAATCAATCACATGTCCATATGAGAGCAAATATATCGTGACCTATAGAATCTACAGTCTCGTTGCTTACGTCGTTTGTTAAGCAAACTTTGACACACAATCCATGCAATTTATATGATGATATCGAGTTCCGTATCGAAATTAGATGCAGAAGCATCCAAGTCTTACGAAATACAAGGGTCAGCTTTGTCAAATCAATCACATGTCCATATGAGAGTAAATATATCGTGACCTATAGAATCTACAGTCTCGTTTCTTACGTCGTTTGTTAAGCAAACTTTGACACACAATCCATGCAATTTATATGATGATATCGAGTTCCGTATCGAAATTAGATGCAGAAGCATCCAAGTCTCACGAAATACAAGGGTCAGCTTTGTCAAATCAATCACATGTCCATATGAGAGCAAATATATCGTGACCTATAGAATCTACAGTCTCGTTTCTTACGTCGTTTGTTAAGCAAACTTTGACACACAATCCATGCAATTTATATGATGATATCGAGTTCCGTTTCGAAGATAGATGCAGAAGCATCCAAGTCTAACGAAATACAAGGGTCAGCTTTGTCAAATCAATCACATGTCCATATGAGAGCAAATATATCGTCAGCTAAAGAATCTACAGTCTCGTTTCTTACGTCGTTTGGTAAGCAAACTTTGACACACAATCCACGCAATTTATATGATGATATCGAGTTCCGTTTCGAAGATAGATGCAGAAGCATCCAAGTCTCACGAAATACAAGGGTCAGCTTTGTCAAATCAATCACATGTCCATATGAGAGCAAATATATCGTGACCTATAATATCTACAGTCTCGTTTCTTACGTCGTTTGTTAAGCAAACTTTGACACACAATCCATGCAATTTATATGATGATGTCGTGTTCCGTATCGAAATTAGATGCAGAAGCATCCAAGTCTCACGAAATACAAGGGTTAGCTTTGTCAAATCAATCACATGTCCATATGAGAGCAAATATATCGTGACCTATAGAATCTACAGTCTCGTTTCTTACGTCGTTTGTTAAGCAAACTTTGACACACAATCCATGCAATTTATATGATGATGTCGAGTTCCGTATCGAAATCAGATGCAGAAGCATCCAAGTCTCACGAAATACAAGGGTCAGCTTTGTCAAATCAATCACATGTCCATATGAGAGCAAATATATCGTCAGCTAAAGAATCTACAGTCTCGTTTCTTACGACGTTTGTTAAGCAAACTTTGACACACAATCCATGCAACTTATATGATGATATCGAGTTGCGTATCGAAGATAGATGCAGAAGCATCCAAGTCTCACGAAATACAAGGGTCAGCTTTGTCAAATCAATCACATGTCCATATGAGAGCAAATATATCGTGACCTATAGAATCTACAGTCTCGTTTCTTACGTCGTTTGTTAAGCAAACTTTGACACACAATCCATGCAATTTATATGATGATATCGAGTTCCGTATCGAAATTAGATGCAGAAGCATCCAAGTCTCACGAAATACAAGGGTCAGCTTTGTCAAATCAATCACATGTCCATATGAGAGCAAATATATCGTGACCTATAGAATCTACAGTCTCGTTTCTTACGACGTTTGTTAAGCAAACTTTGACACACAATCCATGCAATTTATATGATGATGTCGAGTTCCGTATCGAAGATAGATACAGAAGCATCCAAGTCTCACGAAATACAAGGGTCAGCTTTGTCAAATCAATCACATGTCCATATGAGAGCAAATATATCGTGACCTATAGAATCTACAGTCTCGTTTCTTACGTCGTTTGTTAAGCAAACTTTGACACACAATCCATGCAATTTATATGATGATATTGAGTTCCGTATCGAAATTAGATACAGAAGCATCCAAGTCTCACGAAATACAAGGGTCAGCTTTGTCAAATCAATCACATGTCCATATGAGAGCAAATATATCGTGACCTATAGAATCTACAGTCTCGTTTCTTACGTCGTTTGTTTAGCAAACTTTGACACACAATCCATGCAACTTATATGATGATATCGAGTTGCGTATCGAAGATAGATGCAGAAGCATCCAAGTCTCACGAAATACAAGGGTCAGCTTTGTCAAATCAATCACATGTCCATATGAGAGCAAATATATCGTGACCTATAGAATCTACAGTCTCGTTTCTTACGTCGTTTGTTAAGCAAACTTTGACACACAATCCATGCAATTTATATGATGATATCGAGTTCCGTATCGAAATTAGATGCAGAAGCATCCAAGTCTCACGAAATACAAGGGTCAGCTTTGTCAAATCAATCACATGTCCATATGAGAGCAAATATATCGTGACCTATAGAATCTACAGTCTCGTTTCTTACGACGTTTGTTAAGCAAACTTTGACACACAATCCATGCAATTTATATGATGATATCGAGTTCCGTATCGAAATTAGATGCAGAAGCATCCAAGTCTCCCGAAATACAAGGGTCAGCTTTGTCAAATCAATCACATGTCCACATGAGAGCAAATATATCGTGACCTATAGAATCTACAGTCTCGTTTCTTACGTCGTTTGTTAAGCAAACTTTGACACACAATCCATGCAATTTATATTATGACGTCGAGTTCCGTATCGAAATTAGATGCAGAAGCATCCAAGTTTCACGAAATACAAGGGTCAGCTTTGTCAAATCAATCACATGTCCATATGAGAGCAAATATATCGTGACCTATAGAATCTACAGTCTCGTTTCTTACGACGTTTGTTAAGCAAACTTTGACACACAATCCATGCAATTTATATGATGATATCGAGTTCCGTGTCGAAATTAGATGCAGAAGCATCCAAGTCTCCCGAAATACAAGGGTCAGCTTTGTCAAATCAATCACATGTCCATATGAGAGCAAATATATCGGGACCTATAGAATCTACAGTCTCGTTTCTTACGTCGTTTGTTAAGCAAACTTTGACACACAATCCATGCAATTTATATGATGATATCGAGTTCCGTATCGAAATTAGATGCAGAAGCATCCAAATCTCACGAAATACAAGGGTCAGCTTTGTCAAATCAATCACATGTCCATATGAGAGCAAATATATCGTGACCTATAGAATCTACAGTCTCGTTTCTTACGTCGTTTGTTAAGCAAACTTTGACACACAATCCATGCAATTTATATGATGATATCGAGTTCCGTATCGAAATTAGATGCAGAAGCATCCAAGTCTTACGAAATACAAGGGTCAGCTTTGTCAAATCAATCACATGTCCATATGAGAGTAAATATATCGTGACCTATAGAATCTACAGTTTCGTTTCTTACGTCGTTTGTTAAGCAAACTTTGACACACAATCCATGCAATTTATATGATGATATCGAGTTCCGTATCGAAATTAGATGCAGAAGCATCCAAGTCTCACGAAATACAAGGGTCAGCTTTGTCAAATCAATCACATGTCCATATGAGAGCAAATATATCGTGACCTATAGAATCTACAGTCTCGTTTCTAACGTCGTTTGTTAAGCAAACCTTGACACACAATCCATGCAATTTATATGATGATATCGAGTTCCGTTTCGAAGATAGATGCAGAAGCATCCAAGTCTAACGAAATACAAGGGTCAGCCTTGTCAAATCAATCACATGTCCATATGAGAGCAAATATATCGTCAGCTAGAGAATCTACAGTTTCGTTTCTTACGTCGTTTGTTAAGCAAACTTTGACACATAATCCATGCAATTTATATGATGATATCGAGTTCCGTATCGAAATTAGATGCAGAAGCATCCAAGTCTCACGAAATACAAGGGTCAGCTTTGTCAAATAAATCACATGTCCATATGAGAGCAAATATATCGTGACCTATAGAATCTACAGTCTCGTTTCTTACGTCGTTTGGTAAGCAAACTTTGACACACAATCCATGCAATTTATATGATGATATCGAGTTCCGTTTCGAAGATAGATGCAGAAGCATCCAAGTCTCACGAAATACAAGGGTCAGCTTTGTCAAATCAATCACATGTCCATATGAGAGCAAATATATCGTGACCTATAATATCTACAGTCTCGTTTCTTACGTCGTTTGTTAAGCAAACTTTGACACACAATCCATGCAATTTATATGATGATATCGTGTTCCGTATCGAAATTAGATGCAGAAGCATCCAAGTCTCACGAAATACAAGGGTCAGCTTTTTCAAATCAATCACATGTCCATATGAGAGCAAATATATCGTGACCTATAGAATCTACAGTCTCGTTTCTTACGTCGTTTGTTAAGCAAACTTTGACACACAATCCATGCAATTTATATGATGATATCGAGTTCCGTATCGACATTAGATGCAGAAGCATCCAAATCTCACGAAATACAAGGGTCAGCTTTGTCAAATCAATCACATGTCCATATGAGAGCAAATATATCGTGACCTATAGAATCTACAGTCTCGTTTCTTACGTCGTTTGTTAGGCAAACTTTGACACACAATCCATGCAATTTATATGATGATATCGAGTTCCGTATCGAAATTAGATGCAGAAGCATCCAAGTCTCACGAAATACAAGGGTCAGCTTTGTCAAATCAATCACATGTCCATATGAGAGCAAATATATCGTGATCTATAGAATCTACAGTCTCGTTTCTTACGTCGTTTGTTAAGCAAGCTTTGACACACAATCCATGCAATTTATATGATGATGTCGAGTTCCGTTTCGAAGATAGATGCAGAAGCATCCAAGTCTCACGAAATACAAGGGTCAGCTTTGTCAAATCAATCACATGTCCATATGAGAGCAAATATATCGTCAGCTAAAGAACCTACAGTCTAGTTTCTTTCTTCGTTTGTTAAGCAAACTTTGACACACAATCCATGCAATTTATATGATGATATCGAGTTCCGTATCGAAATTAGATGCAGAAGCATCCAAGTCTTACGGAATACAAGGGTCAGCTTTGTCAAATCAATTAGATGTCCATATGAGAGTAAATATATCGTCAGCTAAAGAATCTACAGTCTCGTTTCTTACGTCGTTTGTTAAGCAAACTTTGACACACAATCCATGCAATTTATATGATGATATCGAGTTCCGTATCGAAATTAGATGCAGAAGCATCCAAGTCTCACGAAATACAAGGGTCAGCTTTGTCAAATCAATCACATGTCCATATGAGAGCAAATATATCGTCAGCTAAAGAATCTACAGTCTCGTTTCTTACGTCGTTTGTTAAGCAAACTTTGACACACAATCCATGCAATTTATATTATGACGTCGAGTTCCGTATCGAAATTAGATGCAGAAGCATCCAAGTTTCACGAAATACAAGGGTCAGCTTTGTCAAATCAATCACATGTCCATATGAGAGCAAATATATCGTGACCTATAGAATCTACAGTCTCGTTTCTTACGACGTTTGTTAAGCAAACTTTGACACACAATCCATGCAATTTATATGATGATATCGAGTTCCGTATCGAAATTAGATGCAGGAGCATCCAAATCTCCCGAAATACAAGGGTCAGCTTTGTCAAATCAATCACATGTCCATATGAGAGCAAATATATCGTGACCTATAGAATCTACAGTCTCGTTTCTTACGTCGTTTGTTAAGCAAACTTTGACACACAATCCATGCAATTTATATGATGATATCGAGTTCCGTATCGAAATTAGATGCAGAAGCATCCAAATCTCACGAAATACAAGGGTCAGCTTTGTCAAATCAATCACATGTCCATATGAGAGCAAATATATCGTGACCTATAGAATCTACAGTCTCGTTTCTTACGTCGTTTGTTAAGCAAACTTTGACACACAATCCATGCAATTTATATGATGATATCGAGTTCCGTATCGAAATTAGATGCAGAAGCATCCAAGTCTTACGAAATACAAGGGTCAGCTTTGTCAAATCAATCACATGTCCATATGAGAGTAAATATATCGTGACCTATAGAATCTACAGTTTCGTTTCTTACGTCGTTTGTTAAGCAAACTTTGACACACAATCCATGCAATTTATATGATGATATCGAGTTCCGTATCGAAATTAGATGCAGAAGCATCCAAGTCTCACGAAATACAAGGGTCAGCTTTGTCAAATCAATCACATGTCCATATGAGAGCAAATATATCGTGACCTATAGAATCTACAGTCTCGTTTCTTACGTCGTTTGTTAAGCAAACTTTGACACACAATCCATGCAATTTATATGATGATATCGAGTTCCGTATCGAAATTAGATGCAGAAGCATCCAAATCTCACGAAATACAAGGGTCAGCTTTGTCAAATCAATCACATGTCCATATGAGAGCAAATATATCGTGACCTATAGAATCTACAGTCTCGTTTCTTACGTCGTTTGTTAAGCAAACTTTGACACACAATCCATGCAATTTATATGATGATATCGAGTTCCGTATCGAAATTAGATGCAGAAGCATCCAAGTCTTACGAAATACAAGGGTCAGCTTTGTCAAATCAATCGCATGTCCATATGAGAGTTAATATATCGTGACCTATAGAATCTACAGTTTCGTTTCTTACGTCGTTTGTTAAGCAAACTTTGACACACAATCCATGCAATTTATATGATGATATCGAGTTCCGTATCGAAATTAGATGCAGAAGCATCCAAGTCTCACGAAATACAAGGGTCAGCTTTGTCAAATCAATCACATGTCCATATGAGAGCAAATATATCGTGACCTATAGAATCTACAGTCTCGTTTCTAACGTCGTTTGTTAAGCAAACTTTGACACACAATCCATGCAATTTATATGATGATATTGAGTTCCGTATCGAAATTAGATGCAGAAGCATCCAAGTCTCACGAAATACAAGGGTCAGCTTTGTCAAATCAATCACATGTCCATATGAGAGCAAATATATCGTGACCTATAGAACCTACAGTCTCGTTTCTTACGTCGTTTGTTAAGCAAACTTTGACACACAATCCATGCAATTTATATGATGATATCGAGTTCCGTTTCGAAGATAGATGCAGAAGCATCCAAGTCTAACGAAATACAAGGGTCAGCTTTGTCAAATCAATCACATGTCCATATGAGAGCAAATATATCGTCAGCTAGAGAATCTACAGTCTCGTTTCTTACGTCGTTTGGTAAGCAAACTTTGACACACAATCCATGCAATTTATATGATGATATCGAGTTCCGTTTCGAAGATAGATGCAGAAGCATCCAAGTCTCACGAAATACAAGGGTCAGCTTTGTCAAATCAATCACATGTCCATATGAGAGCAAATATATCGTGACCTATAATATCTACAGTCTCGTTTCTTACGTCGTTTGTTAAGCAAACTTTGACACACAATCCATGCAATTTATATGATGATATCGTGTTCCGTATCGAAATTAGATGCAGAAGCATCCAAGTCTCACGAAATACAAGGGTCAGCTTTTTCAAATCAATCACATGTCCATATGAGAGCAAATATATCGTGACCTATAGAATCTACAGTCTCGTTTCTTACGTCGTTTGTTAAGCAAACTTTGACACACAATCCATGCAATTTATATGATGATATCGAGTTCCGTATCGACATTAGATGCAGAAGCATCCAAATCTCACGAAATACAAGGGTCAGCTTTGTCAAATCAATCACATGTCCATATGAGAGCAAATATATCGTGACCTATAGAATCTACAGTCTCGTTTCTTACGTCGTTTGTTAGGCAAACTTTGACACACAATCCATGCAATTTATATGATGATATCGAGTTCCGTATCGAAATTAGATGCAGAAGCATCCAAGTCTCACGAAATACAAGGGTCAGCTTTGTCAAATCAATCACATGTCCATATGAGAGCAAATATATCGTGATCTATAGAATCTACAGTCTCGTTTCTTACGTCGTTTGTTAAGCAAGCGTTGACACACAATCCATGCAATTTATATGATGATGTCGAGTTCCGTTTCGAAGATAGATGCAGAAGCATCCAAGCATACAGTCTCGTTTCTTAAGTCGTTTGTTAAGCAAAAGTTTGACACACAATCCATGCAATTTATATGATGATATCGAGTTCCGTATCGAAATTAGATGCAGAAGCATCCAAATCTCATGAAATACAAGGGCCAGCTTTGTCAAATCAAACACATGTCCATATCAGAGCAAATATATCGTGACCTATAGAATCTACAGTCTCATTTCTTACGTCGTTTGTTAAGCAAACTTTGACACACAATCCATGCAATTTATATGATGATATCGAGTTCCGTTTCGAAGATAGATGCAGAAGCATCCAAGTCTCCCAAAATACAAGGGTCAGCTTTGTCAAATCAATCACATGTCCATATGAGAGCAAATATATCGTGACCTATAGAATCTACAGTCTCGTTCCTTACGTCGTTTGTTAAGCAAACTTTGACACACAATCCATGCAATTTATATGATGATATCGAGTTCCGTATCGAAATTAGATGCAGAAGCATCCAAGTCTCACGAAATACAAGGGTCAGCTTTGTCAAATCAATCACATGTCCATATGAGAGCAAATATATCGTCAGCTAAAGAATCTACAGTCTCGTTTCTTACGTCGTTTGTTAAGCAAACTTTGACACACAATCCATGCAATTGATATGATGATATCGTGTTCCGTATCGAAATTAGATGCAGAAGCATCCAAGTCTTACGAAATACAAGGGTCAACTTTGTCAAATCAATCACATGTCCATATGAGAGCAAATATATCGTGACCTATAGAATCTACAGTCTCGTTTCTTACGTCGTTTGTTAAGCAAACTTTGACACACAATCCATGCAATATATATGATGATGTCGAGTTCCGTTTCGAAGATAGATGCAGAAGCATCCAAGTCTCACGAAATACAAGGGTCAGCATTGTCAAATCAATCACATGTCCATATGAGAGCAAATATATCGTGACCTATAGAATCTACAGTCTCGTTTCTTACGTCGTTTGTTAAGCAAACTTTGACACACAATCCATGCAATTTATATGATGATGTCGAGTTCCGTATCGAAATTAGATGCAGAAGCATCCAAGTCTCACGAAATACAAGGGTCAGCTTTGTCAAATCAATCACATGTCCATATGAGAGCAAATATATCGTGACCTATAGAATCTACAGTCTCGTTTCTTACGTCGTTTGTTAAGCAAACTTTGACACACAATCCATGCAATTTATATGACGATATCGAGTTCCGTATCGAAATTAGATGCAGAAGCATCCAAGTCTCAGGAAATACAAGGGTCAGCTTTGTCAAATCAATCACATGTCCATATGAGAGCAAATATATCGTGACCTATAGAATCTACAGTCTCGCTTCTTACGTCGTTTGTTAAGCAAACTTTGACACACAATCCATGCAATTTATATGATGATGTCGAGTTCCGTTTCGAAGATAGATGCAGAAGCATCCAAGTCTCACGAAATACAAGGGTCAGCTTTGTCAAATCAATCACATGTCCATATGAGAGCAAGTATATCGTGACCTATTGAATCTACAGTCTCGTTTCTTACGTCGTTTGTTAAGCAAACTTTGACACACAATCCATGCAATTTATATGATGATATCGTGTTCCGTATCGAAATTAGATGCAGAAGCATCCAAGTCTCACGAAATACAAGGGTCAGCTTTATCAAATCAATCACATGTCCATATGAGAGCAAATATATCGTCAGCTATAGAATCTACAGTCTCGTTTCTTACGTCGTTTGTTAAGCAAACTTTGACACACAATCCATGCAATTTATATGATGATGTCGAGTTCCGTATCGAAATTAGATGCAGAAGCATCCAAATTTCACGAAATACAAGGGTCAGCTTTGTCAAATCAATCACATGTCCATATGAGAGCAAATATATTGTGACCTATAGAATCTACAGTCTCGTTTCTTACGTCGTTTGTTAAGCAAACTTTGACACACAATCCATGCAATTTATATGATGATATCGAGTTCCGTATCGAAATTAGATGCAGAAGCATCCAAGTCTCACGAAATACAAGGGTCAGCTTTGTCAAATCAATCACATGTCCATATGAGAGCAAATATATCGTGACCTATAGAATCTACAGTCTCGTTTCTTACGACGTTTGTTAAGCAAACTTTGACACACAATCCATGCAATTTATATGATGATATCGTGTTCCGTATCGAAATTAGATGCAGAAGCATCCAAGTCTCACGAAATACAAGGGTCAGGTTTGTCAAATCAATCACATGTCCATATGAGAGCAAATATATCGTGACCTATAGAATCTACAGTCTCGTTTCTTACGTCGTTTGTTAAGCAAACTTTGACACACAATCCATGCAATTTATATGATGATATCGAGTTCCGTATCGAAATTAGATGCAGAAGCATCCAAGTCTCACGAAATACAAGGGTCAGCTTTGTCAAATCAATCACATGTCCATATGAGAGCAAATATATCGTCAGCTAAAGAATCTACAGTCTCGTTTCTTACGTCGTTTGGTAAGCAAACTTTGACACACAATCCATGCAATTTATATGATGATATCGAGTTCCGTATCGAAATTAGATGCAGAAGCATCCAAGTCTCACGAAATACAAGGGTCAGCTTTGTCAAATCAATCACATGTCCATATGAGAGAAAATATATCGTGACCTATAGAATCTACAGTCTCGTTTCTTACGTCGTTTGTTAAGCAAACTTTGACACACAATCCATGCAATTTATATGATGATATCGTGTTCCGTATCGAAATTAGATGCAGAAGCATCCAAGTCTCACGAAATACAAGGGTCAGCTTTGTCAAATCAATCACATGGCTATATGAGAGCAAATATATCGTGACCTATAGAATCTACAGTCTCGTTTCTTACGTCGTTTGTTAAGCAAACTATGACACACAATCTGTTTCGCGGCTTACCTTTTGTATGCCTTTTTGCAATAATAAGAGTTGTTGTTTTTCGTTTTAAATTCAAGGTGTTGATTTTAATTTACAATTTAGGTTAAGTAGCAAATTTAATGTAGGTTTTAGTTTTAAGTAGGCAATATTTACAAATTTTTATTCACAATTCTTTAGGTTTTAAGTAGATCGTGTTTAGGCAATTTTTAGGTGATTTTAAATAGGCAATTTTAGCAGGTAAGTTTTAGGGCAATTTTTAGGCAAATTTAATTTAGGTGTAAAGTAAGTTTAAGGCAAATTCAAATAGCAAATTTCAAGTAAGTTAAGGTAAGTATTTGTGTGTGTGTTTAACTTATTTTCAGCTTGTAAGTTTTAATTAGTAAATTGTAGTTTGTAAGTAGTTTTAATTAGGTAAATTTAGGTTTTAAGTTTCAACAATATTTTCGTGTTTTGTACTTTAATTTATTTTGAACTTTTGGTATTTGTGTGTTGTTTCTTTATGTTTGTAAATTCAATGTATATTTCTGTTGTGTGAATTCACTTTAGTTTCTATGTGTTGATTTTGTGTTTAATATTTTTGATGCTCCTTGCAACTTTATGTTTAAATTTTAAAAGTGTGATTTTTATGTTGTATAAAAAGTTCAGTGTTCTGTAATAGTTAATTTGTTAATGTTCACTGATGTTTTTAACTTTTCTGTTTAATGTTTTGCACTTGTCACTGGGGGGAAACTTTAAACTTACGCGTTCGCGGTTATAAAAAGAACTGGCCGATGCAATAATTTTCATCAGCTTAGCTAACCGATTTACAAATCCACTTTATGTTTATTTACTTCCAATCGGTTGGAATTTACCGATGACTGCGTAGTAGTGTTGGTGAATTATTTACATTGTTTACACTTGTTATGTTTTACATATTTTCTAATTTTTGCCGCAGTCACCGCTAACTCCAATCGACAGTGGCGAGCAAAAGTTTACACATTTATAAACATTTCTGGGCCCCCGAGTGACAAGTGTAAACTACTATACGATTCTATATATATATATATATATATATATATATATATATATATATATATATATATGTTGCTCCATACGATTCAAGGCCTCTGGCATATTCCTGATTGGGCCAGCGAACACGTACCCCAGCTGCGTGTTGTAGGCCCGCACATCTCCAACTCCCACCGCCACGCATCCAGTCTTCCTCAGTGCATTGTAGGTATCGCCCCCTAGCTCCACTTCTACGGGCGTGTTCCCCTGGTATCTGGGTCGGCAATCGCGTAATTTATGAAGCCTCTTGTCGGGTCTTCCAATAGGGACTCTGAATAAAGACGCCTGGGAAGGTCGTCGACTATTAAGGCGTTGACCCTGAGTGTCCAATTGCTGCTAACGCGTCGGGGCGCAATGGTGAATGTCGTGACTCGTGCCCCATTATACATTCGTTGCTGAAGGCCAAAGCGTCTGAAGGCAGCGTATGATATTTTCGACATGGTGGCCGATTGGCTCACAAGCGCCCTCACCATTACGAAGCCCTCTATCCCCTCTGCCATAATTCGAATCATTGCCGTGGGCACAAACACAAGATCCCAGGCAAAGGCCGGCGCATTTACGGCTTCAATGTTTCGAATCATTGCCGTGGGCACAAACACAAGATCCCAGGCAAAGGCCGGCGCATTTACGGCTTCAATGTTTAGGGGCACTTCGTCCAATTGAGATGCCCCGTGCAATAAAGTGTGGTGCCGACTGTCACACCTCCGACAGCCGACCAAACTTGGACAATCGGGGGCTAATTTTTGTACGTGGGCTGGGCGGTTACTATTGGCTGGGCGATTGGGGCTGCGAGCTGGACTGCTGGGGCTTCGACTGCGGTCTTCATAGCGCCAATCCTGGTTTGGAAGGTAGGCTGCCATGTCTGAAATAAAAAGAATGCGAGTACTAAGTTTATTAGGTAAGGGTCCGACTAGTCAGTCGGAGAAAAGTTTGACAATTTTCGTAATGAGTCTGCTTATATTGCCTCCCGAAGTCCGTACGTCCACTACTCGCGTATTCTGATCCATGCCCTGATAGGTCTTTAAAATCCGTCCCATCTTCCATTCATTGGGAGCGAGTCTATCGTCCTTGATAACGACTAAATCCCCCTCTTTAACGTTTTCCTTTTCATATTTCCATTTTGTTCGTCGATGGAGTTCGTGCAAATATTCTAACTTCCATCGATTGCAAAAATATTGAGAAATGACTCTGAGTCTTTTCCAACGATTTACTAAATTGATGTCTGTGTCTGAAACATCAGGCTCCGCTGGAGCAAGAATAGAAGTTCCTATAAGAAAATGACCCGGAGTCAAGGGTGAGAAATCATCAGGGTCGTCGCTAGCTGGACTTAAAGGTCGCGAATTGAGACAGGCCTCAATTCGGGCTAAAATTGTTGTGAATTCCTCAAATGTAAAATTCATTTTAGGTAAACTTTTCTTTAAATGTAGCTTAAAAGACTTAACGCCGGCTTCCCACAAGCCGCCCATGTGTGGCGCACCAGGTGGGATGAACTTCCAGTTAAGATTTTGATAAAAATTGCTTTCAACAGTAGTTGATTGTAGGCTTTTCATGAGCGAAATTCTATCTCTTTTTATCAAATCGACTGCTCCAACAAAATTTGTTCCATTATCAGAAAAAACCAAGAAGGGCATCCTCGCCTGCTGACGAATCTTGAAAAAGCAGCGAGAAATGCGTGGGTTGAAAGGTCGCTTGTAGGCTCCAAATGTATTGCCTTTGTAGCAAAACAAATAAAAAGGCACACATATCCTTTTGTGATAAAACAAGCTCTTCCCGAATAACTTTTAATGTTAAAAGGTCCAGCGAAATCGACACCTGTGTTCGTGAAAGGCCTAGATAAAAATGTACGCTCAGGCGGAAGAGAAGCCATTATTTGTTCCTGTGTCCTCTTTTTATGTATTATGCATGTTTTACAATTCCGAAGAGTCTTTTTGACCAACGATTTCAATCCAAATATCCAAAATTCGGATCTTATTATTCGGGTCATCAATTGATTTCCACCATGTAACGTGAGTTTATGAACAAAGTCGACCAATAACTGACTAAAAACCGCTCCGTGCGGCAAAATTATTGGATGGCGCTCATTGTATGTAAGTGCTGTAGATTGTACCAATCTTCCATTGGCTCTCAATATTCCTTTCGAGTCTAAAAATGGATTTAATGTCAAAAGCGAACTTTTCGTTGAAATCCGAGTCTTTTTCTCCAATGATTCATATTCATTCAAATAGAAGAACTTTTGAGTCTGTATTATGCTAGCTCGTTTTCCATCTTGAATCTCGGTAGCTGAAAGCTCCGTTGAAGATATTCTAAGTTGTTGTCGGTTTGATCCGGTATTTTTCCAAAGACGTAAGGCATACGCATATGATCTGTAAACCTTTGCTAGTCATCCTTTTCCTCAAAAAGCGTGAGAGTTCAAACAGCTTTTGCTTCCAAATTTGTATCGCTTAGTATTTGATTCGATGGCCATTTTTCTTTGGGCATTTTGAGCCAATGAGGTCCATGCCACCAGAGGTCCTGAGTCTTCAAGTCGGCAGGCGAACATCCTCGACTTGCTAAATCCGCTGGATTGTCCTCCGAGTCAACATGTCTCCAATTCAATTTCAACCACACCAAAACAATTGTGGAATCTGTCCAAAATTGGGTTGAAAAGTTGGATATTTGTAAATTGTTCGTTATGGAAACTGCCAGTTTAGACAGCAGAACCGCACCGCAGAGTTCAAGTCGCGGAATAGAAAGCTTCTTAATCGGAGCTACTCGGGTCTTGGCGGCTAATAAGAAGGTATGAGTGCTGTGATCATCATTTTCAATGCGTATGTAAATCGCAGCTCCATATGCGCTTTCGGATGCGTCACAGAATCCGTGAATTTCTACAGAGCCTTCTAATGTGAATTGTATCCATCTTGGAACCTTGAGGTTTTCAATCTTTTGGCTATTTGTGACGAAATTTTTCCAATTCATAAGAGTCACTGGCTTCAGTGGGTCATCCCAATCGATTTTATCCAGCCATATTTGCTGCATAATAAGCTTCGCTACTACTACCACTGGCGCCAGCCATCCACAAGGGTCAAACAATTTGGCTATTGTTGATAAAAGTTCTCGTTTTGTATATTTGTCTTGATTTTCCATTTGTGGTGGCGTAAAAGAGAAGAAATCTCCAGAAATATTCCATCTAATGCCCAGTGTTTTTGTGGAAGCATCCTCAGAAATATCCAACCAATTCAGTGGTAGTAACTTTTCCTCCGGAATATCCTTTATAACGTTATGATCATTCGAAGCCCATTTCATGAGCGTAAAACAAGCAGAGTCCAAAGCTGAGACTAATTCCTTTCTGGCCGTGATAGCTTGTTCTAATGTATGACCGCCAGCCAATACTGCTGCTGCTTTCGGGTGTAGGTCTTTAATATCCTCTGCTAACTTAATGAGCGTTCTCAATGCTAAAAATGGCGCGCAATTTACTCCAAAAGTTACTGTTAACAGCTCGAAATCCTCTACAGGGTCTGCCGGTGATTTTCTGAATAAAATCCCTTGGTATTTTGTTTGATTTGGGTCCAAAAGTATTTGCCGATATCTTAGTGATGTCGGCGTTAAAAGCGTATTTGAAAAATCTCCATTTCAAAATTTGAAGTACTAAGTCCTGTTGTAGTATGGGTCCAGGAAATAAGATGTCGTTGAGACTTGTTTTATTTGATGATGGGCACGAAGCGTTGAATACGACTCTTAGTTTTGTTGTAATACGATCAGGTTTTATCACTGCGTGATGTGGCAGGTAATAATTTGGCATATTGTTAATTTCGTTTGGGTTTATTTTCCGCATATGACCAAGTTCTAGGTACTCGAGTATCGATTTATCATATTGTTCCTTAATATCTGGTGTTCTCATAAGTTTCCGTTCCATTCTATAGAATTGTGCTAAGGCAATGTTCCGGGAATTTCCCAATTCCTCACATTTTTTAAATGGGAGAGTCACCACATATCTTCCATCCTTGTTTCGTATTGTTGTATCAATGAAGTTGGTTTCGCAAAATTGGTCTTCCTCTGACCGTAAAACATTTTTAGGGGTCTCTTCCACCTCCCAAAAACGTGTAAGTATTTTCTCAATTGAAGTTGTATTCAGCAAAGCAATTTGTTTTCTTTGGATAACATTTCCAGGAATTGGTCCTCCAACAATCCATCCAAATTTAGTTCTTTGAGTTAAAATTGATCCAAAAGTTTTCATGGGAATTCCAAGTGTAAATATCAAAGGTCCTATGTCCATACCGATGAGTAAGTCAATAGGTTGACTGATGTAAAACTTTGGGTCAGCTAGCTCCAATGATGTTATATCTCGAAGTTGTGATTTATCTAAGTTTTGTGGAGGTAGATTTGATGGTAGAGTCTTTAAAACCGGAGCCCAAACGTCCAGTTTAAAGCTATGGTCGAACTTGGATTTCAATGTAAACAGGCAAGATTTCGTCGAAGTCTCCGAGACAAATTGATTTAATCCATTGACATGTACTAAGTTGTTCTTTGTTGGTAATTTCAGCCGATTTTTTAGTTTTTCCGAAATGAAAGTGGATTGTGATCCAGAGTCTATGAGTGTTCTTGCATCATAAAGTTGTCCTCTGGTTTCTATTTGTACCATGGCAGTAAAGAGTAGTGTACCTCCAGGTTGTTGCTGACTAATTTGTTTTTCCTGAAGTGTCAAAGTTGTAACTGTTGCTGGTTCTAAGTTGGTTGTGGACTGTATTTGTTGTGTATGAGTGGCGGCACTGTTTCTAGGTTGTGTCTCCACTCGAGCTAGGTATGTACTTGAAGATTGGGTTTCCGTTCCCTTATGTAACAAAGTGTGATGTCTCATCGTACAAGTTCGACATCCAAAACGACTCTTACAATCCTTTACTCCATGGTTCGCTGACAAGCAGTTGTAGCATAAATGAGATGTCTTCACGATATGAATTCTATCATTTACATTCTTCTTTTGAAATTCCGTACAATCTCGTATAAAATGTTTAGATCTGCAAACTTGGCAGGTTTGAGCAATCTGTGTACTATTTTGGCTTCTATTCTGTTGTAGATTCTGACTAGAATTGGGTCTTCCTCCAGAATTATTCGTATTCCTTGTAACATTTGCTTGAAATGTATTCAAAAATCTAGGTTTGTTGTAAGTAGGTTGTTTCGGCTGACTGAATTTCGAAGTCGATGGTTTTATATTTCCAACAGATTCCATCGTTTTGAACTTGTTGGTTAGGAAATTGTCAAATTGTTCCCATTTCGGTAGAATTTTGCAATTATTGAGTGAGTTCTCGAATTCCTCCAAAAAATTTCTCGGCAATTTTGAAGCACAAATGTATATAAGAAGGGGATCCCATCCCTTAACATCGACTTCCAATAATTCCAAAGTTTGTATGCAGCTATTGACAGTTCTTTGCAATTTTTGTATGGAGTGACTTGAGTCGGCAGGAACTCCAGGCAGATTTAAAAGTGTCTTTATTTCCTCATTGACTTGCATCCGTTTATTCTCGTAACGATCAGTAAGATTTTTCCATGCAAGCTCAAAACCATCATTGGTTAGTGGTACGTGACAAATAATTTCCTTTGCTTCCCCAGTGGTCTTCTGCTTCAAGTGGAATAATTTTTCTACGTTGCTTAGTTTTGATCCTTTGATATAAATTGCAGTAAATAAATCTCTAAATGTGGGCCACTTTCGATATCCTCCTTTAAAGATCTCTGTATCGCATGGTGGTAAGCGAGATACACCAGTAAACTCCTTTTCCGTTCCTTGTTGAGTCACCAACGATTCCCGTTTAGTAGTCTCCAACATTTGTTTATCGCGAGCATTTTGTAATTGTATATTTATTGAGCTCAAAGTCTTTTTATACGAGTCCATCGCCTTCATATATTTTTCCCTTAACTTGTTTTTATCAATGACCTTTTCTCCTTCCTTTGTATCATGCTCCCTGCAAGCTATATAAGCCTCCTTTACTATAATCCAATTTGATTTTAATTCCAAACGTGTTGTCTCCAATGTTTCCACGGTGTCATCTGGATTGGTAATTGAAAAAATTGAAATAAAATCCGAAAGATCGTTGACGCTGTTCGCGAATTTGTCGCATAATGTTTTGTCCATGTTGCTAATTGTGCGTGAAACTTTTCAAAAATTTTGTTGTTCTACAAAATCCGAAAGAAGCCCAACGAAAAGGACTTACTTTGATAAAGATTTGAACTTTTCTTAACCTTTTGTTTCTCAAAAGTTAGAAAGTTTTCTCTTTATAATAGCTGACAACGAAATAGTGGTTAAATTTTTTCCAGAACTAGGCGCAAATCTTGAAAATATTTGAAGAAAATTGAAAATATATTCTTAATTCCGATCACCGCTAAATTGTTAAGTAGTTCCTCAAGTCTGGGGAAAATCTTGATTTTTCAAAAAAATCGTATTTAAAACGTTTGCAAATATTTTTTTTTTTTTTTTTTTTTTTGAGCGAAAAGTCAAACGAGAGAAGCTTGATTCAATTATAAACGAAGAAAAAATCAATTACGCGAAGAACAATCGAATAAAAAACACGAATTAAAATCCAAATCCAAATAAGAAGTGTCAGAGAAATTGAAACAAGATCCAAAAAAACTTATAGTGATTTGCCGCTCCATCCATCCACCAAACGAGATTTAGTCCCTCGTCGAAAATGTTTGCTGGGTTGCCGCAAAAATCCAAACGACGAAAATTAACGATTTGTAAATCCTAATATTCCACAATTGCATAAAATCTCTTGCTGAGTATCCTTTACCAGGAGGATTTTATGGCTTTTCGAATTATTTTTTTTCCAAAAAAATATGTTTTAATTTGAGTAGAGTCAGAATATTTGTCTAAATCGGCAAATATTCTAAGTAAACGCTAAATATTTTTCCAACAATGCAAAAAAATTGCGGTAGACGACAGTAATTTGGTTTAAACAAGCAACGTGGAATACCAACACGTCTCCAAACGATTAAAACCCAACGCAAAGTTCAAGAAAAAAAGTATAATTTACCACAAAGTGGTTAATAAGAACAAATTTTTACCAGCAAAATATTTCTGCAATAAATCACAGAAATATCTTGGGTCACATAAAGTTGCTGAAAATTTATAGAAGTTTATGAAATCATGAAACAATATAGTAAAGGGTTAGACTAACTACTTTGGCAAAAAATACTTTTTCAAAATTATCGACGTTTTGTATGCTGGGTTGATGGGCCGTCTGTCCAACGGATTCTTATTAGATTTCGCATGAAATTTAGGTAATGTAGTTTTGTATGTCTGTGCACCAAACTTTTTCCACAAAAAATTCCAAAAAATAATTTCAGGTTATGTATTGTTGTGTAATAAGCTCTGTATCGTTCCAACAGACAAACTTATTTTCATAAAAAATCCAAAAAAACTTGATATGTTAAGTGTATGCATGTAATCGTTGTGTCTGTCCACCAGACGTGATGTATATTTTTTCCAAAATGTTTTCTAGGTTATGATTGTTGCTCAGGTTGTGTTTCAAAAACAAAGTATTTTTGCCAGAAAAATCAAGAAAATATTTATATATTAAATATTAGTAAATAATATGTCCGTCCGCCAAAAATATCAAAAAGTTCCAAAAAATGTTTGATTTAATTGCTATTGCTTGAGTGTCTCTCCTCTCCAATATTTTCGTAGAATTTTCTATGTAAAGATTTATTGCACAAGCATTTGTCTGTCCACCAGACTTTGCTATTTAAATCGCTATTTATTGTTTCGAAATATGGCGTTATGTTTTCCAATATTTGTATGTAATAATTAAATATGTGGTTTATGTATTCGTAGTGACGCTAACTTTCCAAAGTTATTTGTATATATAAAAATATGACGATTATGTATTTTTCTAAACTTCCACAAGAATATGGCGATTATGTATTTTTCGAGGGACGCCAACTTTCCAAATTTATGTGTATGTAAAGATTTTATATATTCAAAAAATACGGCATCTATGTATTAAGCCGAACTCCCTGTTCAGCACAAAATATATCGTTTCCACTAATTTCCCAGTCTGTCCGTCCGACAAAATGGCTCCAAAGTAAAATTTTTTCCCAATTTTAGGTTAGAATTCCCAAAAATTGCGCGAAAAAATGTCTATGGGGCAATGAGCAGGCTCCAAAACGAGGGTCAAAGGTGTGTCATATATGGCTCAGGGCAAATATTAACGATTTGCCTGCTCCAAATATGTTTTTTGGTAAAAAAAAAACTTCCACAGTACTCACTTTGACGTTGAATTTATGTAAATTTCCTTGTTGTTGGGTGATGTTTTAGTGTTGTTTGGTGTAGTTTTTTCGTTTAAAATGTCTTTTTTGTATTTTTTGCGGTTTTTCGTTGTTTCGTACCCTTTTTATGAAGAAAAAAAAAATAAATTAATTAAAAATTTTCTTGTTATTTACTTGTTTCACTGTGTAACGTTTGTTTTGTCTGCGTTTTTATGTATGTTCACTTTTTGTATTTATTTGTGTAATTTTAATTCTTTCTCTATTTTTTTTGTATCGTGTACCACTGTGTAATATGTACCACTGTGCAACGTTAATTTTTGTATATTTTGTGTAGGGTCACTTTAAGTATGTTAAATTTTGTATTTTTTGTAATTTTAATTTTTTTTATTTGTGTATTTTTTCCCACTTGTACCGCTGTGCTGATTTTTGTTTGTACCACTGTGCACTGTTTTTTCACTGTTTTTTGTTCACTTTTTGTTAATAATTTTATTTTTAAAATTTTTAATTTTTGTGTCAAAAATTTTGTGCCGCACTGTATTCGTTCACTTTTGTGTTTTAGTGTAATTATCTTCGTTCCCTTTTGTTTTCTAAATGTATTTATTTTCCTTGTTCCGTTTTGTTTTATAAAAGTTCAATTTTTTGTTCACTAACGGGAACCACTATTTAAACTTTTTTTGTTTTTTTCTCTTTTTTATGCCGATCTTGTACTCACGGGGTTATGTGTTTGTTGTACATTTTTTTCGCACTTTCATGTAAATATGTATTCACTGTTTCTTTTATATTTCTTGTAAATGCTTTTTTGTGTCACTCACAGATGTTTGTATATTTTTTTTGTAGTTTAACCACACTTTTTGTATGTATGTATTTATGTATATTTTGCCACTTTTTCTTCCACTCACTGTTCTTGTTGTATTTTTTGTAATTTGCCCGCACTTTTTGTATGTATGTACTTTTTGTGTTTTTATTTATTTAAAAAACGTCACTTTTATCCGGCACTGAAGGATCAAATGTTTCTTGGCTTACCTTTTGTTTGCCTTTTGGAAGTAACAAGATTTGTTGTTTTTCGTTTTAAATTCAAGGTGTTGATTTTTATTTACAATTTAGGTTAAGTAGCAAATTAATTGTAGGTTTTAGTTTTAAGTAGGCAATATTTACAAATTTTTATTCACAATTCTTCAGGTTTTAAGTAGATCGTGTTTAGGCAATTTTTAGGTGATTTTATATAGGCAATTTTAGCAGGTAAGTTTTAGGGCAATTTTTAGCTAAATTCAATTTAGGTGTAAAGTAAGTTTAAGGCAAATTCAAATAGCAAATTTCAAGTAAGTTAAGGTAAGTATTTGTGTGTGTGTTTAACTTATTTTCAGCTTGTAAGTTTTAATTAGTAAATTGTAGTTTGTAAGTAGTTTTAATTAGGTAAATTTATGTTTTAAGTTTCAACAATATTTTCGTGTTTTGTACTTTAATTTATTTTGTACTTTTGGTATTTGTGTGTTGTTTCTTTATGTTTGTAAATTCAATGTCTATTTCTGTTGTGTAAATTCACTTTAGTTTCTATGTGTTGATTTTGTGTTTAATATTTTTGATGCTCCTTGCAACTTTATGTTTAAATTTTAAAAGTGTGATTTTTATGTTGTATAAAAAGTTCAGTGTTCTGTAATAGTTAATTTGTTAATGTTCACTGATGTTTTTAACTTTTGTGTTTAATGTTTTGCACTTGTCACTGGGGGGAAACTTTAAACTTACGCGTTCGCGGTTATAAAAAGAACTGGCCGATGCAATAATTTTCATCAGCTTAGCTAACCGATTTACAAATCCACTTTATGTTTATTTACTTCCAATCGGTTGGAATTTACCGGTGACTGCGTAGTAGTGTTGGTGAATTATTTACATTGTTTAAACTTGTTATGTTTTACATATTTTCTAATTTTTGCCGCAGTCACCGCTAACTCCAATCGACAGTGGCGAGCAAAAGTTTACACATTTATAAACACAATCCATGCAATTTATATGATGATATCGTGTTCCGTATCGAAATTAGATGCAGAAACATCCAAGTCTTACGAAATACAAGGGTCAGCTTTGTCAAATCAATCACATGTCCATATGAGAGCAAATATATCGTCAGCTAAAGAATCTACAGTCTCGTTTCTTACGTCGTTTGTTAAGCAAACTTTGACACACAATCCATGCAATTTATATGATGATGTCGAGTTCCGTATCGAAATTAGATGCAGAAGCATCCAAGTCTAACGAAATACAAGGGTCAGCTTTGTCAAATCAATCACATGTCCATATGAGAGCAAATATATCGTGACCTATAGAATCTACAGTCTCGTTTCTTACGTCGTTTGTTAAGCAAACTTTGACACACAATCCATGCAATTTATATGATGATGTCGAGTTCCGTATCGAAATTAGATGCAGAAGCATCCAAGTCTCCCGAAATACAAGGGTCAGCTTTGTCAAATCAATCACATGTCCATATGAGAGAAAATATATCGTAACCTAAAGAATCTACAGTCTCGTTTCTTACGTCGTTTGTTAAGCAAACTTTGACACACAATCCATGCAATTTATACGATGATATCGAGTTCCGTATCGAAATTAGATGCAGAAGCATCCAAGTCTCCCGAAATACAAGGGTCAGCATTGTCAAATCAATCACATGTCCATATGAGAGTAAATATATCGTGACCTAAAGAATCTACAGTCTCGTTTCTTACGTCGTTTGTTAAGCAAACTTTGACACACAATCCATGCAATTTATATGATGATATCGAGTTCCGTATCGAAATTAGATGCAGAAGCATCCAAATCTCACGAAATACAAGGGTCAGCTTTGTCAAATCAATCACATGTCCATATGAGAGCAAATATATCGTCAGCTAAAGAATCTACAGTCTCGATTCTCACGTCGTTTGTTAAGCAAACTTTGACACACAATCCATGCAATTTATATGATGATATCGAGTTCCGTATCGAAATTAGATGCAGAAGCATCAAAATCTCACGAAATACAAGGGTCAGCTTTGTCAAATCAATCACATGTCCATATGAGAGTAAATATATCGTGACCTATAGAATCTACAGTCTCGTTTCTTACGTCGTTTGTTAAGCAAACTTTGACACACAATCCATGCAATTTATATGATGATATCGAGTTCCGTATCGAAATTAGATGCAGAAGCATCCAAATCTCACGAAATACAAGGGTCAGCTTTGTCAAATCAATCACATGTCCATATGAGAGCAAATATATCGTGACCTATAGAATCTACAGTCTAGTTTCTTACGTCGTTTGTTAAGGAAACTGTGACACACAATCCATGCAATTTATATGATGATATCGTGTTCCGTATCGAAATTAGATGCAGAAGCATCCAAGTCGTACGAAATACAAGGGTCAGCTTTGTCAAATCAATCACATGTCCATATGAGAGCAAATATATCGTGACCTAAAGAATCTACAGTCTCGTTTCTTACGTCGTTTGTTAAGCAAACTTTGACACACAATCCATGCGATTTATACGATGATATCGAGTTCCGTATCGAAATTAGATGCAGAAGCATCCAAGTCTCCCGAAATACAAGGGTCAGCATTGTCAAATCAATTACATGTCCATATGAGAGTAAGTATATCGTGACCTAAAGAATCTACAGTCTCGTTTCTTACGTCGTTTGTTAAGCAAACTTTGACACACAATCCATGCAATTTATATGATGATATCGAGTTCCGTATCGAAATTAGATGCAGAAGCATCAAAATCTCACGAAATACAAGGGTCAGCTTTGTCAAATCAATCACATGTCCATATGAGAGTAAATATATCGTGACCTATAGAATCTACAGTCTCGTTTCTTACGTCGTTTGTTAAGCAAACTTTGACACACAATCCATGCAATTTATATGATGATATCGAGTTCCGTATCGAAATTAGATGCAGAAGCATCCAAATCTCACGAAATACAAGGGTCAGCTTTGTTAAATCAATCACATGTCCATATGAGAGCAAATATATCGTCAGCTAAAGAATCTACAGTCTCGTTTCTTACGTCATTTGTTAAGCAAACTTTGACACACAATCCATGCAATTTATATGATGATATCGAGTTCCGTATCGAAATTAGATGCAGAAGCATCCAAATCTCACGAAATACAAGGGTCAGCTTTGTCAAATCAATCACATGTCCATATGAGAGTAAATATATCGTGACCTATAGAATCTACAGTCTCGTTTCTTACGTCGTTTCTTAAGCAAACTTTGACACACAATCCATGCAATTTATATGATGATATCGAGTTCCGTATCGAAATTAGATGCAGAAGCATCCAAATCTCACGAAATACAAGGGTCAGCTTTGTCAAATCAATCACTTGTCCATATGAGAGCAAATATATCGTCAGCTAAAGAATCTACAGTTTCGTTTCTTACGTCGTTTGTTAAGCAAACTTTGACACACAATCCATGCAATTTATATGATGATATCGAGTTCCGTATCGAAATTAGATGCAGAAGCATCCAAATCTCACGAAATACAAGGGTCAGCTTTGTCAAATCAATCACATGTCCATATGAGAGTAAATATATCGTGACCTATAGAATCTACAGTCTCGTTTCTTACGTCGTTTGTTAAGCAAACTTTGACACACAATCCATGCAATTTATATGATGATATCGAGTTCCGTATCGAAATTAGATGCAGAAGCATCCAAATCTCACGAAATACAAGGGTCAGCTTTGTTAAATCAATCACATGTCCATATGAGAGCAAATATATCGTCAGCTAAAGAATCAACAGTCTCGTTTCTTACGTCGTTTGTTAAGCAAACTTTGACACACAATCCATGCAATTTATATGATGATATCGAGTTCCGTATCGAAATTAGATGCAGAAGCATCCAAATCTCACGAAATACAAGGGTCAGCTTTGTCAAATCAATCACATGTCCATATGAGAGCAAATATATCGTGACCTATAGAATCTACAGTCTCGTTTCTTACGTCGTTTGTTAAGCAAACTTTGACACACAATCCATGCAATTTATATGATGACGTCGAGTTCCGTATCGAAATTAGATGCAGAAGCATCCAAGTCTTACGAAATACAAGGGTCAGCATTGTCAAATCAATCACATGTCCATATGAGAGCAAATATATCGTGACCTATAGAATCTACAGTCTCGTTTCTTATGTCGTTTGTAAAGCAAACTTTGACACACAATCCATGCAATTTATATGATGATGTCGAGTTCCGTATCGAAATTAGATGCAGAAGCATCCAAGTCTCACGAAATACAAGGGTCAGCTTTGTCAAATCAATCACATGTCCATATGAGAGCAAATATATCGTGACCTATAGAATCTACAGTCTCGTTTCTTACGTCGTTTGTTAAGCAAACTTTGACACACAATCCATGCAATTTATATGATGATATCGAGTTCCGTATCGAAATTAGATGCAGAAGCATCCAAGTCTCACGAAATACAAGGGTCAGCTTTGTCAAATCAATCACATGTCCATATGAGAGCAAATATATCGTCAGCTAAAGAATCTACAGTCTCGTTTCTTACGTCGTTTGTTAAGCAAACTTTGACACACAATCCATGCAATTTATATGATGATGTCGTGTTCCGTATCGAAATTAGATGCAGAAGCATCCAAGTCTCACGAAATACAAGGGTCAGCTTTGTCAAATCAATCACATGTCCATATGAGAGCAAATATATCGTGACCTATAGAATCTACAGTCTCGTTTCTTACGTCGTTTGTTAACCAAACTTTGACACACAATCCATGCAATTTATATGATGATATCGAGTTCCGTATCGAAATTAGATGCAGAAGCATCCAAGTCTCACGAAATACAAGGGTCAGCTTTGTCAAATCAATCACATGTCCATATGAGAGCAAATATATCGTCAGCTAAAGAATCTACAGTCTCGTTTCTTACGTCGATTGTTAAGCAAACTTTGACACACAATCCATGCAATTTATATGATGATATCGTGTTCCGTATCGAAATTAGATGCAGAAGCATCCAAGTCTCACGAAATACAAGGGTCAGCTTTGTCAAATCAATCACATGTCCATATGAGAGCAAATATATCGTGACCTATAGAATCTACAGTCTCGTTTCTTACGTCGTTTGTTAAGCAAACTTTGACACACAATCCATGCAATTTATATGATGATATCGAGTTCCGTATCGAAATTAGATGCAGAAGCATCCAAGTCTAACGAAATACAAGGGTCAGCTTTGTCAAATCAAACACATGTCCATATGAGAGCAAATATATCGTGACCTATAGAATCTACAGTCTCGTTTCTTACGACGTTTGTTAAGCAAACTTTGACACACAATCCATGCAATTTATATGATGATATCGAGTTCCGTTTCGGAGATAGATGCAGAAGCATCCAAGTCTTACGAAATACAAGGGTCAGCTTTGTCAAATCAATCACATGTCCATATGAGAGCAAATATATCGTCAGCTAAAGAATCTACAGTCTCGTTTCTTACGTCGTTTGTTAAGCAAACTTTGACACACAATCCATGCAATTTATATGATGATATCGTGTTCCGTATCGAAATTAGATGCAGAAGCATCCAAGTCTTACGAAATACAAGGGTCAGCTTTGTCAAATCAATCACATGTCCATATGAGAGCAAATATATCGTCAGCTAAAGAATCTACAGTCTCGTTTCTTACGTCGTTTGTTAAGCAAACTTTGACACACAATCCATGCAATTTATATGATGATATCGTGTTCCGTATCGAAATTAGATGCAGAAGCATCCAAGTCTCACGAAATACAAGGGTCAGCTTTGTCAAATCAATCACATGTCCATATGAGAGCAAATATATCGTGATCTATAGAATCTACAGTCTCGTTTCTTACGTCGTTTGTTAAGCAAACTTTGACACACAATCCATGCAATTTATATGATGATATCGAGTTCCGTATCGAAATTAGATGCAGAAGCATCCAAGTCTCACGAAATACAAGGGTCAGCTTTGTCAAATCAAACACATGTCCATATGAGAGCAAATATATCGTGACCTATAGAATCTACAGTCTCGTTTCTTACGACGTTTGTTAAGCAAACTTTGACACACAATCCATGCAATTTATATGATGATATCGAGTTCCGTTTCGGAGATAGATGCAGAAGCATCCAAGTCTTACGAAATACAAGGGTCAGCTTTGTCAAATCAATCACATGTCCATATGAGAGCAAATATATCGTCAGCTAAAGAATCTACAGTCTCGTTTCTTACGTCGTTTGTTAAGCAAACTTTGACACACAATCCATGCAATTTATATGATGATATCGTGTTCCGTATCGAAATTAGATGCAGAAGCATCCAAGTCTTACGAAATACAAGGGTCAGCTTTGTCATATCAATCACATGTCCATATGAGAGCAAATATATCGTCAGCTAAAGAATCTACAGTCTCGTTTCTTACGTCGTTTGTTAAGCAAACTTTGACACACAATCCATGCAATTTATATGATGATGTCGAGTTCCGTATCGAAATTAGATGCAGAAGCATCCAAGTCTAACGAAATACAAGGGTCAGCTTTGTCAAATCAATCACATGTCCATATGAGAGCAAATATATCGTGACCTATAGAATCTACAGTCTCGTTTCTTATGTCGTTTGTAAAGCAAACTTTGACACACAATCCATGCAATTTATATGATGATGTCGAGTTCCGTATCGAAATTAGATGCAGAAGCATCCAAGTCTCACGAAATACAAGGGTCAGCTTTGTCAAATCAATCACATGTCCATATGAGAGTAAATATATCGTGACCTATAGAATCTACAGTCTCGTTTCTTACGACGTTTGTTAAGCAAACTTTGACACACAATCCATGCAATTTATATGATGATATCGAGTTCCGTATCGAAATTAGATGCAGAAGCATCCAAGTCTCACGAAATACAAGGGTCAGCTTTGTCAAATCAATTACATGTCCATATGAGAGCAAATATATCGTCAGCTAAAGAATCTACAGTCTCGTTTCTTACGTCGTTTGTTAAGCAAACTTTGACACACAATCCATGCAATTTATATGATGATGTCGTGTTCCGTATCGAAATTAGATGCAGAAGCATCCAAGTCTCACGAAATACAAGGGTCAGCTTTGTCAAATCAATCACATGTCCATATGAGAGCAAATATATCGTGACCTATAGAATCTACAGTCTCGTTTCTTACGTCGTTTGTTAAGCAGACTTTGACACACAATCCATGCAATTTATATGATGATATCAAGTTCCGTATCGAAATTAGATGCAGAAGCATCCAAGTCTCACGAAATACAAGGGTCAGCTTTGTCAAATCAATCACATGTCCATATGAGAGCAAATATATCGTCAGCTAAAGAATCTACAGTTTCGTTTCTTTCGTCGTTTGTTAAGCAAACTTTGACACACAATCCATGCAATTTATATGATGATATCGTGTTCCGTATCGAAATTAGATGCAGAAGCATCCAAGTCTCACGAAATACAAGGGTCAGCTTTGTCAAATCAATCACATGTCCATATGAGAGCAAATATATCGTGACCTATAGAATCTACAGTCTCGTTTCTTACGTCGTTTGTTAAGCAAACTTTGACACACAATCCATGCAATTTATATGATGATATCGAGTTCCGTATCGAAATTAGATGCAGAAGCATCCAAGTCTAACGAAATACAAGGGTCAGCTTTGTCAAATCAAACACATGTCCATATGAGAGCAAATATATCGTGACCTATAGAATCTACAGTCTCGTTTCTTACGTCGTTTGTTAAGCAAACTTTGACACACAATCCATGCAATTTATATGATGATATCGAGTTCCGTATCGAAATTAGATGCAGAAGCATCCAAGTCTCACGAAATACAAGGGTCAGCTTTGTCAAATCAAACACATGTCCATATGAGAGCAAATATATCGTGACCTATAGAATCTACAGTCTCGTTTCTTACGACGTTTGTTAAGCAAACTTTGACACACAATCCATGCAATTTATATGATGATATCGAGTTCCGTTTCGGAGATAGATGCAGAAGCATCCAAGTCTTACGAAATACAAGGGTCAGCTTTGTCAAATCAATCACATGTCCATATGAGAGCAAATATATCGTCAGCTAAAGAATCTACAGTCTCGTTTCTTACGTCGTTTGTTAAGCAAACTTTGACACACAATCCATGCAATTTATATGATGATATCGTGTTCCGTATCGAAATTAGATGCAGAAGCATCCAAGTCTTACGAAATACAAGGGTCAGCTTTGTCAAATCAATCACATGTCCATATGAGAGCAAATATATCGTCAGCTAAAGAATCTACAGTCTCGTTTCTTACGTCGTTTGTTAAGCAAACTTTGACACACAATCCATGCAATTTATATGATGATGTCGAGTTCCGTAT
This sequence comes from Musca autumnalis, assembly GCF_047663935.1. Classification (NCBI taxonomy): domain Eukaryota; kingdom Metazoa; phylum Arthropoda; class Insecta; order Diptera; family Muscidae; genus Musca; species Musca autumnalis. Next base: position 158,772 of record NW_027411683.1, read on the forward strand.
CGAAATTAGATGCAGAAGCATCCAAGTCTAACGAAATACAAGGGTCAGCTTTGTCAAATCAATCACATGTCCATATGAGAGCAAATATATCGTGACCTATAGAATCTACAGTAGTAGAGGGGTAATGCCGATTCCAGATCAGTAATTTGATACCTTTTTACCTCCTGTCTGTGTGTGTGTGTGTGAGAGAGAGAGTGTGTGTGTGTGTGAGAGAGAGAGAGAAGGAGAGAGAGAGTGTGTGTGTGTGTGTGTGTGTGAGAGAGAGAGAGTATTTGGAGAGCGAGGGTTAAATTTAACTGCACAGTGGGTCAAAACAACAAAAAATTACAAGAAATATGATAGGCTAAGCCACCTATATGAACGGATGAGGGGGAGAGAGCCCGAGAATTTGAGAGAGACCCACATTTTTTCGATAATATAATCAAGAATACATACATACATATGTAAGCGTTTAAATATAAGCGAGGCAAAATATAAAACAATGTTGCATATTTTACCTCCTGTATGTGTGAAGCAAAATATGAAACAATGTTGCATATTTTACCTCCTGTATGTGTGAAGCAAAATATGAAACAAAGTTGCAAATTTTACCTCTTGTATGTGTGAAGCAAAATATGAAACAATGTTGCATATTTTACCTCCTGTATGTGTGAAGCAAAATATGAAACAAAGTTGCATATTTTACCTCTTGTATGTGTGAAGCAAAATATGAAACAATGTTGCATATTTTACCTCTTGTATGTGTGAAGCAAAATATGAAACAATGTTGCATATTTTACCTCCTGTATATGTGCTACAGAGAGCGAGACCGAGATTTGAGGAGAGAACCACATTTACCCTGTATATGTGTGGGAGGGAGCCAGACCGAGAAGTTGAGAGAGAACCACATTTGATCGCTAATGTAAACAAAATACATTTATTTTAATATATGTCTGTCCGTAAGCATGCCGAATCATGATCGTAATCAAAGTGGATTTTTCCGTCCGTCCGCCAGTCTCTCTGTGAGCATGTTCATTCATGTTCATAACTTAACATATGTATACCCAATTAATTTCACAATATTGTGAAATTCATGTTTTAGCATACTACAGTTTTCGTATAAAAAGCAAATAATCTTAAATAAGATTCAATGTATACCCAATTAATTTCACAAGTTTGTGAAATTATTGATGATGGTCAGGTTCGTTCGTCTTTTGAATTTCATAATGCTATGAGTTGAGATGAATGTCAGAGTTTCTCATATTGCAACAAAAACCCAAGAGTAAACATTAAGTGGCCATGAAATGATTCGTACAAATTCTTTCCATTGTTTTACTCCATGTTAGCGTACTGGTGATCGATACATTGACCAAAAATTTGATTTTTGTCAACGAGCATTAGGTCATTTGTTTACATTTAACAAATGTAAACAAATCTGCAGTATTCAATGCTGCAAGAATATTTCTTTGTTCGTAGGAAATCTTTCCCTTTGTGGGTATTACCCAGTTTGAGTCTGCAATGCATGTGTTTATGTTGACCATCAGGTGGTGGGGGGATAGGGGGTCAAGTGTGATGTGGAGGGGTATGGTTGAGGGCGGATTTTGATTCTGGAATACAATCAATACTTTGATTCATCCAAATAATTATATATTGATGGGAATTGTTGAGAACATCATCAGTACTTAACAAGTCACGGATTATTCAACATCGCATTCCAAAATTCTAATTGCTATAAAAATGGCTCCCCATATTTGTAATTATTGTGGAAATTCTTTCAATGTTAAACGCGAATTTTTTAAACACGTAAAATTGCATTGTAAAGATTGTGGACAATTGTTTGGCGATGCCAGTCAATTAAAATTTCACCAATTGTCACCACATACTAATCAACAAAAACAACAAGAACAACCAACTGTATCGCAGATGAATGCACCTAAAATAGACAAAATTAATCGGGCTGATAAGCTATGTGAAGAGTGCAACGTTACAGTGAAGAATATGATATCTCATATTCGAAGTGAGAATCATCGCGGTGTTGTTAGAAAAAATTTGGAAAAAAATATAAAAATTATAAAAAGTGCGTTTAATCAAAACATCACATGTTATGAAGTGGAAAATACTAAAGACATAATATTACCCCGTGATTTTCTAAGAGACGCTAAAGACTCAATAATAAAATGTTTAAAATTTGAGTTGATTGAAAAAAATTGTATCAAAGTCAATATGGAGCTGCAGGGACAATATGTGAAGCCCACCGCTGTAAAAGAGAATCAGTCAAAATCTACAGAGTCGACAGCAACAGAACAAGTGTTTAATCACATATCAAAGACTGTAATCCTGTCCCTAGGTGATGATCTAGATGAAATCTTCACCAACCAAGAGAATGAACTTGTCGACAAATCAGACGAGTTTCAAGAAAGAGGTTCTGGTTGGGCCTTGGAAAAACTTTTAAAAATTGACGTCAATATTAACAAAGTCAATTTAACTCGTGGGTCACAATACATCCAAACGCCAGCATCATTGAGAACAAAAGGCGCATGCATAAACATAAAAAACAATGATGAATACTGCTTTAAGCTGTGTATGGTAGCGGCACTAAGTTTCCCGAGAACAATGAATGTCGATAGACCATCTACATATAAAGTCGATGTCAAGCAGGATGTCATCCGTCTCGATTCAGGAATAACATTAAACTTTATGGGTTTAAGTTTTCCATTGGCTCTAAAGGATGTAAAACAATTTGAAAAAGCCAACCCCGAAATCAGTGTAAATGTTTACGGATATGAGCGATATTCCATTGAAGGGCCATACTACCTTACAAAAGAGGAAAAGAGACATCATGTTAACCTGATTTTACTCAACGATGGGGATAAATTCCATTACATATGGATTAAGAACATGTCACGGTAATATATCAACATTTAATAATGCTAAATAAGTTATATACTAATAATTGTGTATTTATTTCAGCCTCTTGAGATCACAGTTAACAAAACATGAACACGCAGCATATATCTGCAACGGCTGCGTTCAACATTTTCATAGGGAGAAGGACCTCGATGTTCACAAAAAGCAATGTGGAGGTGTAGTTTGCAGCATGCCCAAGACAAAGAAGGACGCGATACTCAAATTTGGAAACTACAAAAAGATGCTGAGGGTGGGTATTAGTATATATGCTGATGCTGAGAGCGTATTGAAACATAAGGAGCAGGAACCCAATAACAGCGGAAAAACAGAGCAAGTAAAAGAGCACGTACCATGTGCTTTTAGTTATAATATAAAATGTAGTTTTGACTCTAGTTTAGATAAGTTCTTTACTTATACTGGCCCTGACGCGCCTAAAGTTTTCTTAGAAAATTTAATTAATGATTGCAAGTTCTTTTATAATAACTATTTGTCAAAAGTTAAACCAATGATTACATTAACACCCGAAGAAGAATTACACTTTAAAACAAGTGTCAGATGCCACATATGCGATGAACCGTTAGGTGGTGATAGAGTTCGTGATCATTGCCACCTAACTGGTAAATATCGCGGGCCTGCACATAATCGTTGTAATCTGCAGTATCAAATACCTAAATTCATCCCAATTTTTTTCCATAACTTCTCATCTTATGACTGTCACCTTTTTATTAAAGAATTATCTAATTTTGGTGGAGATATAAAAGTAATTCCTCAAAATAAGGAACTTTATATATCCATGTCTTATTTCATTAATATGAAAGATGATGAGTCGAATAACACTACTAGCTCCAATAGTAGTGTTGTTGTAGGAGAAGAGGATGAAGAAGAATGGAGTGATGAGGGAGAGGATTCAGAGGAAGAAGATGTAGGGGAGGAAAGACAATGTGAAAAAGACAAGAAGAAAAAGAAGAGACAAAACAGACTTGAACTACGTTTCCTGGACAGTTTTAGATTCATGCCTACAAGTTTAGACAAATTGGCAAAGAATCTGCCTAAAGACGATTTTCATGCGGTGAAATCATATTTCCCTAAGGAGAAAGATTTTACGCTCTTGACAAGGAAAGGTGTTTTTCCTTATGATTATCTTTCATCATTTGAAAAACTAAAAGATACCCAACTACCACCCATAGAAGAATTTTACAATAAAATGACAGATTCTGAATGTTCAGTAGAGGACTACAACCATGCAAAACAAGTTTGGTCACATTTTCGTTGTCAGACTTTGCAAGATTATATGGAGTTGTACCTGAAAACAGATGTCCTCTTACTAACAGACGTCTTTGAAAATTTTCGAGATGTCTGTATGAATATTCACAAATTAGACCCCTGTCAATACTTTACGGCCCCATCTCTATCTTGGGATGCAATGCTACTATGCACAAAGGTTGAACTTGAGCTTTTTACAGATATAAATATGTACAATTTCTGTAAAAATGCTATTAGAGGTGGACTAACCCAGTGCTCAAATAGACATGCTGTAGCCAATAATGAAGATGTCCCCAATTATGACAAAAGCAAGCCAGAAGTAAACATATATTATTTGGACGTTAATAATTTATATGGAACAGCAATGACAAAACCTCTCCCAGAAAAAAATTTCAAGTGGGAAGAGGACTTGGAAATATTTAATGATCCTAATGTGATACAATTAATTCCAGATGATAATATAACTGGCTACATATTAGAGGTTGATCTCGATTACCCTCAGCATCTTCATGACAAACATAATGACTTACCCTTTTGTCCAGAAAACAAATGTGTTGGGGGGTCTAAAACTAAAAAGTTAATTGCGGACTTGACAGACAAAAAATCGTACACAATTCATTATTCTGCTTTAAAACAATGTTTGCAACATGGACTGATTCTTAAGAAAGTACATAGAGTTTTGTCATTTACACAACGTGCCTGGTTAGCTCCCTATATATTAAAGAATAATATGCATCGAGAAAATGCTAAAAATGCATTTGAAAAAGATTTTTTCAAATTGCTGAATAACTCGGTATACGGTAAGACTATGGAAAATATAGACAAGAGGAAAACTGTTAAAATTGTAACAGAGTGGGAGGACAAGAATAACAAGAAGAAAAGAAATGTAGCTAGCAAGCTAATTGCTAAACCCAATTTCCATAGTCTTTCTATATTTTCTGAAAATATGGTAGCTATCCAGATGCAAAACGTAAAAGTAAAATATGATAAACCATTATATTTAGGCTTTTGCGTGCTAGAAATATCAAAGCTGTTAATGTATGCTTTCCTTTATGACTTTCTGAAAGCAAAATTTGGCGACGCCTTTATTTTAAATTATATGGACACGGACTCTTTCATCATAACATTTAAAGGACTTAATCTATATAGGGTATTGACTTTGAAAGAAATAGAGGAAAGGTTTGACACATCAGACTTCTCACCCAACAATAAGTATGGTATTCCTCTCATTAATAAAAAGAAATTGGGTATGATGAAGGATGAAAATAATGGAAAAACCATGATTGAGTTTGTAGGTCTTCGTCCTAAAGTCTATGCTATCAAAGTAGTTGATAGCGACGATGTGAAGAAATCTAAGGGTGTTAAAAAATCCGTAATAAAAAAATATACAATAGATACATATAGAGAATGCTTATATGATAAAAAGGTTTTGTATGACACAATGTATACATTTAGGTCAAGACAGCATAATATAACCACAGACAAAATTACAAAAATATCTCTAAGCCATCAAGACGACAAACGTTTTATAAGAGAAGATGGTATAAGTACATATGCTTGGGGCCACTATAAACTAAACAATATAAATGAGGATTTAAACACGGATAATTTAGATTCACCTGTCCCAATGGACATTGATTAAAATGTAAATATATTAAATTAAGGAATAAAAAAATAAATTAAGGAATAAAATCTAATGTATAAATATTGGTTACTAATTGCCTTACTGCTAGTATTTAAACATATTATCATTAAAATTTCAGCATTATTTTCATGTTACTTTTTAGAAATTACACATGGTATTTGTACTAATCTTTTTTATCAATGTTTTACTAAATAACAATATATTATTAATAATAATACTAACTTTACACATAAAAACCATTATTTTTACTAATTATCTATGTACTATTACAAACTACATACATTTATAACGTTTTTTGAAAAAATAAAACAATACTTTTTATAATTGAAATTACAAAACAATGTGTTTTATTTCATTATTGAGTTTACATGATATAATGGTAAGTATGCAAAGAACTTATACTATTTTTCGAACGATTCCAGTCAATGGAACATACTCCACCAGACGATCATGGATAATTAAGCAATATGCTGAGGTATTTTGAGGAATTGGTGTATTGGTTTCAAATTGAATTTTTAAATCGATGGGTCCATTCTTCACAGTTTCGTTTTGATTACTGATATCAATAACAGCAATTGGGTTGTCTTTAAAACTTGCATATGTGAGAAGTGGTTGTGGTTCCCTCATATAATACGATTGTTGAAACTTGGCATACATGTCATAGAGTACTGCATAACGATTTTCTCCAAACTTTAGATTCAAATCATCATATGGATAAGTTTCAGAGTTCAAGTGAACTTTAATGTTTTGAAGTTCACAGTGTTGTAGCTTGTTGTCTCTTTCAAATATCAAAGCAACGTATCGAGGTCTTTCATGATTGGCAGACAATTTAACACTCCAGCTGTGTTGTCTTCCACCAGCAAAAGTTGGATTAAAGTAGCAATCCCAGCTGCGGAAAGCTATCGGTAAAGTTTTTCCATCCTTGATTGTTTTCAAGAAACTGATTTTTCTATAGTCTGACAAATGAATGTGTTGTACTTTCCAAACAATGTTTGTAATGGTGAGTTGAATTTCTTCGTTTTCAGTAGTTGAATAACATACATTTTTATCGTTGGCGCTTCTCAAGAGAATCAGGTCATGTTTACTGTTGCAAATTACTTTATTAAAGTCCTCTGCAAAGCCCAGTAGACGATTCAAGGGAACACAAAAATTGAATGAGCTTGTATTAACGTCACCATCTGGATTCCATCCTGCATTACTCATAACCTTGCTTTCGGATTCACTTAGAGAAATCCAATTTTTAACTTTTGTTGTGGTACCCAGATAACGAGTACGATCAATTTCAATTCCATTTAGTTCATAGCGAATTTCATCAAACATGTAACCCACACAGTTATTCCTTAGTTTAGCATTCTGCGAAACACCCCCCTTTGAGTTTTTCAAATTTCCTTCAATGTATAGATAGCTCTCCGATGGTAGTATGTAAAGATCTTGATTTTGTATACTGATACGAATTTCATCGTTATTTTTAAATGATTGAATATATGGAACATAGCTATGGTAGTCTCTCTTCACAATATTCTCGTCAGAGAGTGGGCGCTCATTAATATCGAGTATTTCAGACATTTGGTTTGACTTTTAATTTTATAAGCTTTAAAAATTCTTTATTTTCCTTGCTGAGAGGAGGTCTTGACGGTTTGGCGCCTTGATGATGAATGTGTTTTGGTGTTTGTTTATGGGTGTATTTATTGTAAATAATCATGGCTGTCTGGGTCTTATATGAATTCGTAGCGTAATTTCTTCTCCTCTAAAGTTTATCAAGCGGCCTTCTTGATCTAATATGAGTATCTCCAGATGACTTATTTCTTTGACGTTCACAGGCAAATAAATGAGATTCATCGGTCTCTCTGCCAATTTATAGCCTGGAGGGACGTCAAGAGCGAATTCGTGCAGAATATGAGCAGGCGACCCATTCATGAATGAGCCGGTAACAATATTGCAATGTATTTGTATGGCATTAACCTTTAAAATGTTAACTGGAAGGTTTGAAATGTGCTTTTTGCCAGGTTCCAAAACTTTTCCGGTGAAACCAAAGAGTTTTGCAATGGATTTTTCTTTATCAAAGTATATGGGATCATGAGAGGATAAGATCTCTATCTGTAGCGTATTATTGTTGGCTTTAATCTCAATAGATCTGTTAATGTGGATTGCTCTATACTGTGTCTCCAAGTAGTGAGCAATGTCTTGTAGTTCATATGATCCTATGGGTATCTTTATAATTTTGTCTCCGATATGGATGAGATTGTTATCATTGTCCACATTTGGAATGGAATTGTAGGATTGAAAATCTATTAAACAGCACTCATAACTACCCTCTCCCAATTCAATAGGAGGTGAATAGTTTGAGTGTAAAATTGATGATTTACCCGTCAAAGTAAACGTTGTTGACATTGTAAGATTCTTTCTAGTAATAAGTAAAACATCAAATATACATATGTTTATATAAGGTTTTTATTTATTTTATTAAAATTATTTAAATGTGTTAAGTTTACAATACATTTGTCTTATCTATCCAGGAATTATGCTTGTTTGAAAATCCCAGCCATTTAACAAAGACTTTATCACCCTTTGTTTTTAATATTTTTTCTACTAAGTATGTGTTGGGATATTTTGTGGGTAAAAGTTCTTCTTTATAGAAACATCCATGTATGGGATTTCCTTCGTAGTCTTCTAGTAAATAAGTAGCAGGGTTGGTTAATCGTATTCCTCTTATTTTAAATATTTCTGTAGTCCAATTTGGCGTATACCCCTTTTCAAATTGATGTTTATATTTGCTGATGCGAACATGATCACCAGCACGAAGATTTTGCCTCTTAAAGATTTTTATGTGGTTATATACAGTTTTTAACAACATCTGCTCATTCGATGAGTTTACTTGAATAGGTGCCATTTTTATTGTTCGATGACGTGTTTTGTTGTATTGATCAACCAGGTCTCTATAAATATCAATCCATTGATAATTTCCATTGAAGCTAAACTCCTTCCACATCATGCCCTTTAAAGTTCTATTGAAGCGTTCAACAATTGAGGCTTTCAAGACACTGTATGTAGAGTAGTGGTTTATTGAATGTTTCTGCATTAATTTTTTAAATTCCTTGTTGAAAAATTCTTTTCCATCATCGGTTTGCAAATTCTTTGGAATTCTTCCATCTTTCAAAATTTTTTCAAATGCTCTATATACTTCTGTTGCTGTTTTTGTTTTAAGTGCTTCGCACCAGGCAAATTTCGAAAAGGTGTCGATAACAGTAAGCATAAATCTATATCCCCTGTTTGTTTTGGAATAGTTGCCCATTTCAACTAAATCAGCTTGCCAAAGGTCATCGATCCCCTTTGTAATAACTCTACGTCTTTTAAAATTTCTTCGTGCTTGAGAGTGGAGTTCGTTTACCAATCCTCGCTTTTCCATTATTCAAGTTTTGGGGGATATATTAGAGCAATTGAGTTGAATGGGGGTTGAGATAAGACTTTAAAAATTTCCTTATGTGATTGTTTGAGATGGGATATTTCTTCTCTTAGTTGAGTACACTCCTGAATGATATTTTGGTTTAATACTTCTTGTATGTGCTTGATTTGTGAATGTATGTATGCTTGGTTGACCGCATCCGTTCCTTCTGTTGGGGGTGCAACGTTCCTAATTTTTTTATTTTGCACGTCAAGGTTGTTATCTTCGTCAATATTAATTCCCAGTATTCTCGAAACATTTTCTCTTACTTCTATTGAGTGGGTTTTTGGATTATAATGATGACCAAACTTGTCAACAGTCATAGGTTGTTTGTTTCCTTTAAAGTTTACTTAATAGATTATGTTGCCTTCTCGCAGTTCTTCGATAATCGAAACAATCTCATTAGTATGATTATTGTTTCCGGCTTGTTGTGATGCCATCAACAGCTTTAATCGTTCTACCAACTCGTTGGGATCGTCCCAGTATATATAGTTGGGTTTACTTGGATTTAGTGTCATTAAGCCTTTGCCACTGTGAGTATCCCCCATTAACTTTTTAATTATCCGCTTATATTTTTGTCCTTTGTTCCCCTTGATTCTACCATTAGGGTCATAGTTTATTTTAAATGCATTTGAGTTCAACAAGATTGTTTTATATATGTCGAGTTCTGTAGGATCATATTTTTTGGGGTTTTGATAAAATAAGAGTTCAAACAGTCCTGGTGTAAATGCCCAATTTTTATTTCCAATTGTAATCTTTTCGTCGCTGATTTTCAGTGGTTTATCTCCAAACATCCATTCTCCATTTTCATCTTTATGCGGTCCATATACTGTATCTAGTTTTTTATTTTTCTTCAAGAGTGTTAGACTAATTGGATCGTATACATCATCCTCATTTTCTGAATAAAATGTGTCATCTTTTGAGGTATTGTAAGTATCATCATTTTGTGAATAATCTCCATTATCCTCTTTCCCCTCCAATATACTTGGCTCAAGCTTAATCTCCGGTTTATATTTTTTAAAGGGTGTACTCGCAACAAAAGATTCTCTAAATGAATCCATATTCTCCTTCTTGGGTGCAATCATTTTGCTTGCATTCTCAGTTGAAAGCTTTAGTAGTTTGTTTATGGGTTCTGTTAATGGTTTAAAAGTATTTGTCAATTCAGTAGTTTTAGCATCTTCGCCCATTTTAATGCTTTGAAATTTTCTTTTCAAAACATTTTTGGACTTTACAAGTCGTTTCAACATTGCTTCCTCCATGGTTGCAGGTGTACTAATGTAAATATACTATATAACATCTTTTAAATAATATTATGGTTGAATAAATGTATGAAAGCCTTTTCGATATCTCCCAGAGTGAATTTCATCATCTTTAGAAATCGTTAGAAATCCATATTTTTCTTTCCAGCATTCATGACACATGTCTTTGAAGATATCAAAACTCATGTCACATCCAACATGATCGTTGTATATGTGTTTTAAATTCAGATCGTCTTGTTTAAACATGATTATCATATTGGCATTATCACGCAACAAATGCTTTGGGATACGGGTGTATGTTTGACATAAGTAAAATGAGTCAACATTCTTATGTCGACCCATACTAAAGTAGTTTTTAATATTGTTCTGTTTATCACACGCTACATCGTCAAAAATCATGATTGAGTTTGGTTTTATTTCATCTGGTTGTATAACATCATCATTATTGGTGAATGTAAACAACCCCATCCCTTTTACAGAGGAAATCAGTTTCTTTAGGTACTCATATGACGGTTGATATAGCGATTTTGAATAAATGTAAACATTTTCAAATTTTAATCCATTTGGGCTTTCAATCAAACTAAGCATAACATTCGTCTTTCCACAGTTTGATGGACCCACTATTAATGCTCGTATAGTATTGGGTAACAAAGTACTATGTCGAGGGGTTTTCTTTTGTATAAAGTCCCCATTTCGTACTGTAATTTTAGCTTGTTGCTCAACTAATCTCATGTTTACAACTAATGACTAGTATAAGAACACATGACTATTTATAATATATATAATCGATTTACATATATATTTTGTTTAGCACATGTGAAAAAGTATAAAATGATTGTTTACAACGCAAATCGATTTATTAGAAAGAAAGCCGTTAAAGGAGGAGGACTTGTAAATAAGTTGATCAACTCTCTTCCAGTCGAACTTCATCTACCAGGTTACCAATTTTGTGGACCAGGTACAAAGCTAAGAAAACGCATACAAAGAGGAGATCAAGGCGTTAATCCACTGGATGCTGCTTGTAGAAAACACGATATTGCTTATTCACAGAACAAAGATATAGAACAACGACATATTGCTGATCGTGAACTAACTGAACGAGCTTGGGAACGAGTAAAATCAAAGGATAGTAGCATTGGAGAAAAAATAAACGCATATCTTGTAACTAATATAATGAAGGCAAAGACAAAGCTTGGAATGGGGATGGGTAATAAGAAACCCAAACAAATACTTGGTCAACAAATATTTAAAAATGCTATAAAGAATGCAACAGATTCCCTTAAAAGCGTTAAACCAACTGATATTAATGCTGCCATCAAAATAGCAAGGAAAGAAATACAAAAGACATTCCGAGGAAAAAAGTCAAAGGTGGTCATACCAAGAGTAATAAGGGTACCCAAAAGGGGAGGATTTCTTCCTCTCATACCTATTCTAACTGGGTTGGGAGCGTTGGGTGCATTAGCTTCGGGCAGTTCAGCGATAACCAATGCAGTTTTGAATGCTAAAAAAGCCAAAGAAGAGTTGCAAGAGCAAACCAGACACAACAAAACCATAGAAGCTATAGCTATGGGTAAAGGTCTCTATCTCAAACCATACAAAAAAGGCTATGGAATTTATGTTGATGAAAATGAAACGCCAAAAAACTAATAAAACAGCTGCCCAAAGGTCCACTTACCGATACACATATAAATACCTTTGGAAAAAAATACATCCCTTACTTTAGAGGTGTTTATATGCGAGATAAACTACCTAAAAAGCCTTATCGAATCGAATGTGGTGTCGTAAATTTGGATATTGACAGTGGGCCTGGCACACATTGGGTGGCATATTATAAGAATAACAATATCATCGACTATTATGATAGTTTTGGCAATCTTCAACCTCCAGCTGAAATTTTACGTTACTTGGGATCAGCTACAACATATAATTATAAACGAGATCAACGTTTCAATACATACAACTGTGGACATCTTTGCTTAAAATTTTTGTTGCAAATGAGCAAGATTTTATAAATAAAATACACCAACAACAAAATTACTCACTACAGTCTAATACAACTTATCCAAGATGTCGTACCTAATCCAAAGATCGGATGTCGCATTTGCCGACTTTCAATATTGTCATGGAAATGATAAAACATTTTCATGAAGGAGCTATCATTTATGTGTGGAACTTCTGTTATTCCGAATCATTTTTTGTTTCGACCACCTTATAGTGCAAAGGAGCTTGATGGAGAAGCACTCAGAACAATCAACTACACCAAAACTTATGTTAATGGATTAGACTGGACCGATGGAGAAATCTGCTACAATGATATCGAGGATGTTCTCTCACCATTTAAACAACTATCAATACGTTTTTGTAAATGGGAAAGAAAAGAAATGCTTTTTGGAAAACTATCTTCAAACTAATATTGTTAATTTAGAAAGTAATATGAATCTTAGAACTCGTCAAGATTATTTCACCAACTGTCCAATACATATAGATTCTAAGTATAAATGTGCTGTTAATAATGTATTTAAGATATTTGTTTTCATTGAACAGAAATGGTATTATATTCGTGATATAATACAAGATGGATTGTAAAAACCAAAACATAAAATAAAGATTATAAATAAAACAACAAAGATTTGAGTGTTTTAATTTTTCTCAAATTTTATTCATAGAAGTGCAAGCAATGAATGTGAACAATAATACTAATATTGTTTAAAACTCTCTGGTGCCGCAAACATCTAGACCAATTTCAGGGAGGATATCATCTAAAATATCTTGATTGATGGGAATATTGTTTGTATAAAGTCTTCTCATTAGCGGACAGCTGTATGACATTCGTAAATGCTCTGCAACAGGACAGTCAGCTTCTTCCCATTGATGAATAACTAATTCACAAAAATAACATCTGGTCAAATCTCCTATACCAATATAATAAAATCCAACTGCAGCCATCGTCTTTGTATCTGGATACGGTAATGGCCAACCATTGAAGGTTTTTAAACGCTCGTCTTCCCTATTAAGCGCAGACATCTTTATAACTAAAGTACTATTTTCATACTGAAACCTCTATCCCCCCAAATTTAAATAAGAAGCCACAGAAACTTTAAATTTTATAAAAATTCTTTATTTTTGTTTAATACGGTGGATAATAAAATGTTGGAATTTCCAATTGTTTTAACTCTAATTTATATACATCTGCTCCGCTGGAATCTTTCAGGGTAGATTTCGTGATAGCATATCCTCCACCAGCTAATTGTTTCACATGTTCATCTCCTAGTGAAAGAAATCTTGTTGGCAAGTAAAGAATAGAGTCATTTATCCTCAATACAATTCTCTCCCCATATTTTGTTTTGCTCTTGAATGCTCCGGTGATGATGTAATCCTTGTTGTCCTCCATATCCTTCAAAGGAATTATTGATTTGATGTTGAAGGAATTGAAGAAAGTAATTAAATCTCCGCTCGCCATGTCTTCACTTGTACTTTAACTTTTATACTGTGAATCTTATTTAAGATTATTTGCTTTTTATACGAAAACTGTAGTATGCTAAAACATGAATTTCACAATATTGTGAAATTAATTGGGTATACATATGTTAAGTTATGAACATGATTGAACATGCTCACAGAGAGACTGGCGGACGGACGGAAAAATCCACTTTGATTACGATCATGATTCGGCATGCTTACGGACAGACATATATTAAAATAAATGTATTTTGTTTACATTAGCGATCAAATGTGGTTCTCTCTCAACTTCTCGGTCTGGCTCCCTCCCACACATATACAGGGTAAATGTGGTTCTCTCCTCAAATCTCGGTCTCGCTCTCTGTAGCACATATACAGGAGGTAAAATATGCAACATTGTTTCATATTTTGCTTCACACATACAAGAGGTAAAATATGCAACATTGTTTCATATTTTGCTTCACACATACAAGAGGTAAAATATGCAACTTTGTTTCATATTTTGCTTCACACATACAGGAGGTAAAATATGCAACATTGTTTCATATTTTGCTTCACACATACAAGAGGTAAAATATGCAACTTTGTTTCATATTTTGCTTCACACATACAAGAGGTAAAATATGCAACTTTGTTTCATATTTTGCTTCACACATACAAGAGGTAAAATTTGCAACTTTGTTTCATATTTTGCTTCACACATACAAGAGGTAAAATATGCAACATTGTTTCATATTTTGCCTCGCTTATATTTAAACGCTTACATATGTATGTATGTATTCTTGATTATATTATCGAAAAAATGTGGGTCTCTCTCAAATTCTCGGGCTCTCTCCCCCTCATCCGTTCATATAGGTGGCTTAGCCTATCATATTTCTTGTAATTTTTTGTTGTTTTGACCCACTGTGCAGTTAAATTTAACCCTCGCTCTCCAAATACTCTCTCACACACACACACACTTTCTCTCTCCTTCTCTCTCTCTCTCACACACACACACACACACACACTCTCTCTCACACACACACACACACAGACAGGAGGTAAAAAGGTATCAAATTACTGATCTGGAATCGGCATTACCCCTCTACTTACAGTCTCGTTTCTTACGTCGTTTGTTAAGCAAACTTTGACACAATCCATGCAATTTATATGATGATGTCGAGTTCCGTATCGAAATTAGATGCAGAAGCATCCAAGTCTCCCGAAATACAAGGGTCAGCTTTGTCAAATCAATCACATGTCCATATGAGAGCAAATATATCGTGACCTAAAGAATCTACGTAGGGGATGGAAGATACCAAGGAACGGTCCTGACCGGTTTTAACATGGCAAAGCCCAGGATTTATCTTGGTCCCTCTTTCATCCCAAGTGGACACTGACCTCCCCGTGGTGTCACCTGGGGAACTGCCTTTAACACCCGTTAAAGGTAGTGAGCTAGCATGTGCCGCGCGTTCACCCATAAGAACGTTAAAAACTTGGGTTTGGGCGTCGGGTTAGTAACCCTCCCCTAGAAAAAACAGCCTACTATGAAAAAACGAAAGAAAAGAAAAACAAACCCCTCTAAAGTTGACGAACCCCGCAAACGTTTTAAGGACCATGATCTGCGAATCTGCACCTGGAATGTTCGCACTCTTTATAGAGAAGGCGCAGTCTTCGCATTGGCAGACGTACTTGAAAAGTACAAGACCGATATTACTGCCATACAGGAAATACGATGGATTGGGAAAGGCGTCACAACAACACCTAAAGGTGACGCACTGTATTATAGCTGCCATGACGTAAAGCATGAGTTTGGTTGTGGATTCGTAGTTAGTCGGAGACTAAAACATCTTGTATCCAGCTTCACTCCAGTGAATGAAAGACTTGCTGCAATTCGAATAAAAGCTAAATTCTTCAACATCAGCTTTATTTGCGCTCATGCTCCCACTGAAGAAAAGGACGAACAGACCAAAGATATATTTTACGAGCGCTTAGAAGAAACATATGACCGTTGCCCTGCCCATGACATTAAAATCATTCTAGGCGATTTTAATGCCAAAATTGGAAAGGAGAATATCTTTGGCCCAACAGTCGGGAAATTCAGTCTCCACAGTGAAACATCTGACAATGGTATGAGACTGATAGACTTTGCAGCTGCAAAAAACATGGTAGTTAGCAGTGCCAGATTTAATCATCTCGATATTCATAAGGGCACCTGGCTGTCTCCAGATCAGAAAACAAGAAACCAAATTGATCATGTTGTGATAGATGGAAGACATTCATCGAGCGTGTTGGATGTACGATCGTTCCGAGGCGCAAACATTGATTCGGACCACTACCTTGTTGCAGCAAAGGTACGCACCCGCTTAAACGTAGCAAACAAAGTACGAACAGACACAACACGAAAGTTAGACATCGGTAAGCTGCAATCACAACAGATAGCCACAGCATATTCCACTCAACTAGCCCAATTGCTTAATCAAAGCCCTCCTCATCCCGATAACATATCAGCGCAATGGCAAAGCATTGCCCGCTCCATGCAAACAGCCGCAAAATCCATACTTGGATACCAGAGACCTCCAACAAGGAATCCATGGTATGATGAGGAGTGTCGTGCTGCCACCGAAGAGAAAAATGCGGCATATAAGGCTACTTTACAATCCGTAGCAACGCGTAGCGCACGAGAGAGATACAGGGAGAAAAGGAGAGAGGAGAAACGACTTTTCCGCAGGAAAAAGAGAGAGATGGAAAAGCGGGAGTGTGAAAAAATCGAGATGTACAGGAGCCAGAATGAAGTCCGAAAATTCTACCAAAGAGTCAAGCATCAAACTGATGGCTTTGGTACAGGCACATCCTCCTGTAGAGACCAGCAAGGTAATTTGGTAACTGATACAGATAGTGTACTCAGGATATGGAAAGAACATTTTTCAAATCTGTTGGTATCCAATAGCAGCGAAGACGACGAAGATACCACAGTCCCAATCCCAGAAGATGGTATTGAATGTATACCGCCCACCCAAGATGAGGTAAAGACAGCAATAAATCGGCTGAAGAATAATAAGGCAGCAGGGGCCGATGGCTTACCAGCCGAGCTGTTCAAAACCGGAGGCGACACGCTGATAAGGTGTATTCATCAGCTAGTTAGCACCATCTGGCAGGAAGAACGAGTACCCGACGATTGGAACCTGAGTATCCTGTGCCCCGTCCACAAGAAGGGAGATAAGACTGTATGCTCTAACTATAGGGGCATAAGTCTACTCCCTATTGCCTACAAGATCGTGTCAGGGATATTGTGCGAACGACTAAAGCCAATGGTCAACGAGATTATTGGACCATACCAATGCGGCTTTAGACCTGGCAAGTCCACCATTGACCAGATATTTACCCTGCGGCAAATCCTGGAGAAGACCCAAGAGATGCAGATCGACACCTACCACCTTTTTGTCGATTATAAAGCAGCCTTCGACAGTCCGCTGCGCTCAAAGGTATTCCAAGCCATGTCTGAATTTGGTATTCCCGCAAAGCTCATCCGGCTTTGTAAAATGACTTTAACTGACACGAGGTCCTCAGTTAAAATAGGAAAGAACCTCTCCGAAGAGTTTGGTACCAAAAGAGGTTTCAGACAAGGAGACAGCCTTTTGTGTGACCTCTTCAACATCCTGCTAGAAAAGGTTATACGAGAGGCAAACGTCAAAAGAAGTGGCACAATCTACACCAATACTCACATGTTACTTGCTTATGCTGATGATATAGACGTCATGGGTCGATCAGTAAAAGAAGTAACTGATACCTTTATAAAGGTCGAAAAAGAAAAAGGCTAAAGTGGGTCTGGCGGTAAACGGTGAGAAGACCAAGTTGATGGTGTCGACGCGCAATGCGTCCATTGAGCTCGGACCGACTGTGGAAGTTGGTTCCTATAATATTGAGGTAGTAAAAGACTTCGTCTACCTCGGCACCTCCGTCAACACAACAAACGACATCAGTTGTGAAATAAAAAGAAGAATTGTATTGGCCAACAGATGCTACTTTGGACTAAGTAAGCAGTTTAAAAACAAAGCCACATCTCGTCAAACAAAAATAACGCTCTACAAAACACTGATACTACCCGTGCTGATGTATGGCTCCGAAGCCTGGGTACTTGCGCAAGCAGACATGGCAGTGCTTGGTGTGTTTGAGAGAAAAATTCTTCGAAAGATCTACGGACCAATCTGCGTTGACGGTGAATATCGACGTCGCATGAACCACGAGCTGTATCTGCTATACAACGACATCAATATTGTTAAACGTATCGAGATGCAGCGATTGCGTTGGCTAGGCCATATCATAAGAATGAGCGATGATGAACCCGCTAAAAAGGCGTATGAATACATGCCACATGGCGGTGCACGCAGAATTGGCAGGCCAAGGAATAGATGGCGCAAACAAGTGGATGATGAGATGAAAAGGCGCGGTATTCCAGAGTGCAAAGCAACAAATAGAGAGGAATGGAGATCTCTTCTTAGTTCGGCCTATAGAACAAATGTTCTGTAATGGGCCAGCTAAGTAAGTAAGTAAGTAAAGAATCTACAGTCTCGTTTCTTACGTCGTTTGTTAAGCAGACTTTGACACACAATCCATGCAATTTATACGATGATATCGAGTTCCGTATCGAAATTAGATGCAGAAGCATCCAAGTCTCCCGAAATACAAGGGTCAGCATTGTCAACTCAATCACATGTCCATATGAGAGTAAATATATCGTGACCTAAAGAATCTACAGTCTCGTTTCTTACGTCGTTTGTTAAGCAAACTTTGACACACAATCCATGCAATTTATATGATGATATCGAGTTCCGTATCGAAATTAGATGCAGAAGCATCCAAATCTCACGAAATACAAGGGTCAGCTTTGTCAAATCAATCACATGTCCATATGAGAGCAAATATATCGTCAGCTAAAGAATCTACAGTCTCGTTTCTTACGTCGTTTGTTAAGCAAACTTTGACACACAATCCATGCAATTTATATGATGATATCGAGTTCCGTATCGAAATTAGATGCAGAAGCATCCAAATCTGACGAAATACAAGGGTCAGCTTTGTCAAATCAATCACATGTCCATATGAGAGTAAATATATCGTGACCTATAGAATCTACAGTCTCGTTTCTTACGTCGTTTCTTAAGCAAACTTTGACACACAATCCATGCAATTTATATGATGATATCGAGTTCCGTATCGAAATTAGATGCAGAAGCATCCAAATCTCACGAAATACAAGGGTCAGCTTTGTCAAATCAATCACATGTCCATATGAGAGCAAATATATCGTCAGCTAAAGAATCTACAGTCTCGTTTCTTACGTTGTTTGTTAAGCAAACTTTGACACACAATCCATGCAATTTATATGATGATATCGAGTTCCGTTTCGAAGATAGATGCAGAAGCATCCAAATCTCACGAAATACAAGGGTCAGCTTTGTCAAATCAATCACATGTCCATATGAGAGCAAATATATCGTGACCTATAGAATCTACAGTCTCGTTTCTTACGTCGTTTGTTAAGCAAACTTTGACACACAATCCATGCAATTTATATGATGACGTCGAGTTCCGTATCGAAATTAGATGCAGAAGCATCCAAGTCTTACGAAATACAAGGGTCAGCATTGTCAAATCAATCACATGTCCATATGAGAGCAAATATATCGTGACCTATAGAATCTACAGTCTCGTTTCTTACGTCGTTTGTAAAGCAAACTTTGACACACAATCCATGCAATTTATATGATGATGTCGAGTTCCGTATCGAAATTAGATGCAGAAGCATCCAAGTCTCACGAAATACAAGGGTCAGCTTTGTCAAATCAATCACATGTCCATATGAGAGCAAATATATCGTCACCTCTAGAAACTACAGTCTCGTTTCTTACGTCGTTTGTTAAGCAAACTTTGACACACAATCCATGCAATTTATATGATGATATCGAGTTCCGTATCGAAATTAGATGCAGAAGCATCCAAGTCTCACGAAATACAAGGGTCAGCTTTGTCAAATCAATCACATGTCCATATGAGAGCAAATATATCGTCAACTAAAGAATCTACAGTCTCGTTTCTTACGTCGTTTGTTAAGCAAACTTTGACACACAATCCATGCAATTTATATGATGATGTCGTGTTCCGTATCGAAATTAGATGCAGAAGCATCCAGGTCTCACGAAATACAAGGGTCAGCTTTGTCAAATCAATCACATGTCCATATGAGAGCAAATATATCGTGACCTATAGAATCTACAGTCTCGTTTCTTACGTCGTTTGTTAAGCAAACTTTGACACACAATCCATGCAATTTATATGATGATATCGAGTTCCGTATCGAAATTAGATGCAGAAGCATCCAAGTCTCACGAAATACAAGGGTCAGCTTTGTCAAATCAATCACATGTCCATATGAGAGCAAATATATCGTCAGCTAAAGAATCTACAGTCTCGTTTCTTACGTCGTTTGTTAAGCAAACTTTGACACACAATCCATGCAATTTATATGATGATATCGTGTTCCGTATCGAGATTAGATGCAGAAGCATCCAAGTCTCACGAAATACAAGGGTCAGTTTTGTCAAATCAATCACATGTCCATATGAGAGCAAATATATCGTGACCTATAGAATCTACAGTCTCGTTTCTTACGTCGTTTGTTAAGCAAACTTTGACACACAATCCATGCAATTTATATGATGATATCGAGTTCCGTATCGAAATTAGATGCAGAAGCATCCAAGTCTCACGAAATACAAGGGTCAGCTTTGTCAAATCAAACACATGTCCATATGAGAGCAAATATATCGTGACCTATAGAATCTACAGTCTCGTTTCTTACGACGTTTGTTAAGCAAACTTTGACACACAATCCATGCAATTTATATGATGATATCGAGTTCCGTTTCGAAGATAGATGCAGAAGCATCCAAGTCTTACGAAATACAAGGGTCAGCTTTGTCAAATCAATCACATGTCCATATGAGAGCAAATATATCGTCAGCTAAAGAATCTACAGTCTCGTTTCTTACGTCGTTTGTTAAGCAAACTTTGACACACAATCCATGAAATTTATATGATGATATCGAGTTCCGTATCGAAATTAGATGCAGAAGCATCCAAATCTCACGAAATACAAGGGTCAGCTTTGTCAAATCAATCACATGTCCATATGAGAGCAAATATATCGTGACCTATAGAATCTACAGTCTCGTTTCTTAAGCAAACTTTGACACACAATCCATGCAATTTATATGATGATATCGTGTTCCGTATCGAAATTAGATGCAGAAGCATCCAAGTCTCACGAAATACAAGGGTCAGCTTTGTCAAATCAATCACATGTCCATATGAGAGCAAATATATCGTGACCTATAATATCTACAGTCTCGTTTCTTACGTCGTTTGTTAAGCAAACTTTGACACACAATCCATGCAAATTATATGATGATATCGAGTTCCGTATCGAAATTAGATGCAGAAGCATCCAAGTCTCACGAAATACAAGGGTCAGCTTTGTCAAATCAATCACATGTCCATATGAGAGCAAATATATCGTGACCTATAGAATCTACAGTCTCGTTTCTTACGTCGTTTGTTAAGCAAACTTTGACACACAATCCATGCAATTTATATGATGATATCGAGTTCCGTATCGAAATTAGATGCAGAAGCATCCAAGTCTCACGAAATACAAGGGTCAGCTTTGTCAAATCAATCACATGTCCATATGTGAGCAAATATATCGTGACCTATGGAATCTACAGTCTCGTTCCTTACGTCGTTTGTTAAGCAAACTTTGACACACAATCCATGCAATTTATATGATGATATCGAGTTCCGTTTCGAAATTAGATGCAGAAGCATCCAAGTTTAACGAAATACAAGGGTCAGCTTTGTCAAATCAACCACATGTCCATATGAGAGCAAATATATCGTGACCTATAGAATCTACAGTCTCGTTCCTTACGTCGTTTGTTAAGCAAACTTTGACACACAATCCATGCAATTTATATGATGATATCGAGTTCCGTATCGAAATTAGATGCAGAAGCATCCAAGTCTCACGAAATACAAGGGTCAGCTTTGTCAAATCAATCACATGTCCATATGAGAGCAAATATATCGTGACCTATAGAATCTACAGTCTCGTTTCTTACGTCGTTTGTTAAGCAAACTTTGACACACAATCCATGCAATTTTTATGATGATGTCGAGTTCCGTATCGAAATTAGATGCAGAAGCATCCAAGTCTCCCGAAATACAAGGGTCAGCTTTGTCAAATCAATCACATGTCCATATGAGAGCAAATATATCGTGACCTATAGAATCTACAGTCTCGTTTCTTACGTCGTTTGTTAAGCAAACTTTGACACACAATCCATGCAATTTATATGATGATATCGAGTTCCGTATCGAAATTAGATGCAGAAGCATCCAAGTCTCACGAAATACAAGGGTCAGCTTTGTCAAATCAATCACATGTCCATATAAGAGCAAATATATCGTGACCTATAGAATCTACAGTCTCGTTTCTTAAGCAAACTTTGACACACAATCCATGCAATTTTTATGATGATATCGTGTTCCGTATCGAAATTAGATGCAGAAGCATCCAAGTCTCACGAAATACAAGGGTCAGCTTTGTCAAATCAATCACATGTCCATATGAGAGCAAATATATCGTGACCTATAATATCTACAGTCTCGTTTCTTACGTCGTTTGTTAAGCAAACTTTGACACACAATCCATGCAATTTATATGATGATATCGAGTTCCGTATCGAAATTAGATGCAGAAGCATCCAAGTCTCACGAAATACAAGGGTCAGCTTTGTCAAATCAATCACATGTCCATATGAGAGCAAATATATCGTGACCTATAGAATCTACAGTCTCGTTTCTTACGTCGTTTGTTAAGCAAACTTTGACACACAATCCATGCAATTTATATGATGATATCGAGTTCCGTATCGAAATTAGATGCAGAAGCATCCAAGTCTCACGAAATACAAGGGTCAGCTTTGTCAAATCAATCACATGTCCATATGAGAGCAAATATATCGTGACCTATGGAATCTACAATCTCGTTCCTTACGTCGTTTATTAAGCAAACTTTGACACACAATCCATGCAATTTATATGGTGATATCGAGTTCCGTTTCGAAATTAGATGCAGAAGCATCCAAGTCTAACGAAATACAAGGGTCAGCTTTGTCAAATCAATCACATGTCCATATGAGAGCAAATATATCGTGACCTATAGAATCTACAGTCTCGTTCCTTACATCGTTTGTTAAGCAAACTTTGACACACAATCCATGCAATTTATATGATGATATCGAGTTCCGTATCGAAATTAGATGCAGAAGCATCCAAGTCTCACGAAATACAAGGGTCAGCTTTGTCAAATCAATCACATGTCCATATGAGAGCAAATATATCGTGACCTATAGAATCTACAGTCTCGTTTCTTACGTCGTTTGTTAAGCAAACTTTGACACACAATCCATGCAATTTATATGATGATGTCGAGTTCCGTATCGAAATTAGATGCAGAAGCATCCAAGTCTCCCGAAATACAAGGGTCAGCTTTGTCAAATCAATCACATGTCCATATGAGAGCAAATATATCGTGACCTATAGAATCTACAGTCTCGTTTCTTACGTCGTTTGTTAAGCAAACTTTGACACACAATCCATGCAATTTATATGATGACGTCGAGTTCCGTATCGAAATTAGATGCAGAAGCATCCAAGTCTCACGAAATACAAGGGTCAGCTTTGTCAAATCAAACACATGTCCATATGAGAGCAAATATATCGTGACCTATAGAATCTACAGTCTCGTTTCTTACGTCGTTTGTTAAGCAAACTTTGACACACAATCCATGCATTTTATATGATGATATCGAGTTCCGTATCGAAATTAGATGCAGAAGCATCCAAGTCTCACGAAATACAAGGGTCAGCTTTGTCAAATCAATCACATGTCCATATGAGAGCAAATATATCGTGACCTATAGAATCTACAGTCTCGTTTCTTACGTCGTTTGTTAAGAAAACTTTGACACACAATCCATGCAATTTATATGATGATATCGAGTTCCGTATCGAAATTAGATGCAGAAGCATCCAAGTCTCACGAAATACAAGGGTCAGCTTTGTCAAATCAATCACATGTCCATATGAGAGCAAATATATCGTGACCTATAGAATCTACAGTCTCGTTTCTTACGTCGTTTGTTAAGCAAACTTTGACACACAATCCATGCAATTTATATGATGATATCGTGTTCCGTATCGAAATTAGATGCAGAAGCATCCAAGTCTCCCGAAATACAAGGGTCAGCTTTGTCAAATCAATCACATGTCCATATGAGAGCAAATATATCGTCAGCTAAAGAATCTACAGTCTCGTTTCTTACGTCGTTTGTTAAGCAAACTTTGACACACAATCCATGCAATTTATATGATGATGTCGAGTTCCGTTTCGAAGATAGATGCAGAAGCATCCAAGTCTCACGAAATACAAGGGTCAGCTTTGTCAAATCAAACACATGTCCATATGAGAGCAAATATATCGTCAGCTAAAGAATCTACAGTCTCGTTTCTTACGTCGTTTGTTAAGCAAACTTTGACACACAATCCATGCAATTTATATGATGATGTCGAGATCCGTATCGAAATTAGATGCAGAAACATCCAAGTCTTACGAAATACAAGGGTCAGCTTTGTCAAATCAATCACATGTCCATATGAGAGCAAATATATCGTGACCTATAGAATCTACAGTCTCGTTTCTTACGTCGTTTGTTAAGCAAACTTTGACACACAATCCATGCAATTTATATGATGATGTCGAGTTCCGTATCGAAATTAGATGCAGAAGCATCCAAGTCTAACGAAATACAAGGGTCAGCTTTGTCAAATCAAACACATGTCCATATGAGAGCAAATACATCGTGACCTATAGAATCTACAGTCTCGTTTCTTACGTCGTTTGGTAAGCAAACTTTGACACACAATCCATGCAATTTATATGATGATGTCGAGTTCCGTATCAAAATTAGATGCAGAAGCATCCAAGTCTCACGAAATACAAGGGTCAGCTTTGTCAAATCAATCACATGTCCATATGAGAGCAAATATATCGTGACCTATAGAATCTACAGTCTCGTTTCTTACGTCGTTCGTTAAGCAAACTTTGACACACAATCCATGCAATTTATATGATGATATCGTGTTCCGTATCGAAATTAGATGCAGAAGCATCCAAGTCTCACGAAATACAAGGGTCAGCTTTGTCAAATCAATCACATGTCCATATGAGAGCAAATATATCGTGACCTATAATATCTACAGTCTCGTTTCTTACGTTGTTTGTTAAGCAAACTTTGACACACAATCCATGCAATTTATATGATGATATCGAGTTCCGTATCGAAATTAGATGCAGAAGCATCCAAATCTCACGAAATACAAGGGTCAGCTTTGTCAAATCAATCACATGTCCATATGAGAGCAAATATATCGTGACCTATAGAATCTACAGTCTCGTTTCTTACGACGTTTGTTAAGCAAACTTTGACACACAATCCATGCAATTTATATGATGATATCGAGTTCCGTATCGAAATTAGATGCAGAAGCATCCAAGTCTTACGAAATACAAGGGTCAGCTTTGTCAAATCAATCACATGTCCATATGAGAGCAAATATATCGTGACCTATAGAATCTACAGTCTCGTTTCTTACGTCGTTTGGTAAGCAAACTTTGACACACAATCCATGCAATTTATATGATGATGTCGAGTTCCGTTTCGAAGATAGATGCAGAAGCATCCAAGTCTCACGAAATACAAGGGTCAGCTTTGTCAAATCAATCACATGTCCATATGAGAGCAAATATATCGTGACCTATAGAATCTACAATCTCGTTCCTTACGTCGTTTGTTAAGCAAACTTTGACACACAATCCATGCAATTTATATGATGATGCCGTGTTCCGTATCGAAATTAGATGCAGAAGCATCCAAGTCTCACGAAATACAAGGGTCAGCTTTGTCAAATCAATCACATGTCCATATGAGAGCAAATATATCGTGACCTATAGAATCTACAGTCTCGTTTCTTACGTCGTTTGTTAAGCAAACTTTGACACACAATCCATGCAATTTATATGATGATATCGAGTTCCGTATCGAAATTAGATGCAGAAGCATCCAAGTCTCACGAAATACAAGGGTCAGCTTTGTCAAATCAATCACATGTCCATATGAGAGCAAATATATCGTGACCTATAGAATCTACAGTCTCGTTTCTTAAGCAAACTTTGACACACAATCCATGCAATTTATATGATGATATCGTGTTCCGTATCGAAATTAGATGCAGAAGCATCCAAGTCTCACGAAATACAAGGGTCAGCTTTGTCAAATCAATCACATGTCCATATGAGAGCAAATATATCGTGACCTATAATATCTACAGTCTCGTTTCTTACGTCGTTTGTTAAGCAAACTTTGACACACAATCCATGCAATTTATATGATGATATCGAGTTCCGTATCGAAATTAGATGCAGAAGCATCCAAGTCTCACGAAATACAAGGGTCAGCTTTGTCAAATCAATCACATGTCCATATGAGAGCAAATATATCGTGACCTATAGAATCTACAGTCTCGTTTCTTACGTCGTTTGTTAAGCAAACTTTGACACACAATCCATGCAATTTATATGATGATATCGAGTTCCGTATCGAAATTAGATGCAGAAGCATCCAAGTCTCACGAAATACAAGGGTCAGCTTTGTCAAATCAATCACATGTCCATATGAGAGCAAATATATCGTGACCTATGGAATCTACAATCTCGTTCCTTACGTCGTTTGTTAAGCAAACTTTGACACACAATCCATGCAATTTATATGATGATATCGAGTTCCGTTTCGAAATTAGATGCAGAAGCATCCAAGTCTAACGAAATACAAGGGTCAGCTTTGTCAAATCAATCACATGTCCATATGAGAGCAAATATATCGTGACCTATAGAATCTACAGTCTCGTTCCTTACATCGTTTGTTAAGCAAACTTTGACACACAATCCATGCAATTTATATGATGATATCGAGTTCCGTATCGAAATTAGATGCAGAAGCATCCAAGTCTCACGAAATACAAGGGTCAGCTTTGTCAAATCAATCACATGTCCATATGAGAGCAAATATATCGTGACCTATAGAATCTACAGTCTCGTTTCTTACGTCGTTTGTTAAGCAAACTTTGACACACAATCCATGCAATTTATATGATGATGTCGAGTTCCGTATCGAAATTAGATGCAGAAGCATCCAAGTCTCCCGAAATACAAGGGTCAGCTTTGTCAAATCAATCACATGTCCATATGAGAGCAAATATATCGTGACCTATAGAATCTACAGTCTCGTTTCTTACGTCGTTTGTTAAGCAAACTTTGACACACAATCCATGCAATTTATATGATGACGTCGAGTTCCGTATCGAAATTAGATGCAGAAGCATCCAAGTCTCACGAAATACAAGGGTCAGCTTTGTCAAATCAAACACATGTCCATATGAGAGCAAATATATCGTGACCTATAGAATCTACAGTCTCGTTTCTTACGTCGTTTGTTAAGCAAACTTTGACACACAATCCATGCATTTTATATGATGATATCGAGTTCCGTATCGAAATTAGATGCAGAAGCATCCAAGTCTCACGAAATACAAGGGTCAGCTTTGTCAAATCAATCACATGTCCATATGAGAGCAAATATATCGTGACCTATAGAATCTACAGTCTCGTTTCTTACGTCGTTTGTTAAGAAAACTTTGACACACAATCCATGCAATTTATATGATGATATCGAGTTCCGTATCGAAATTAGATGCAGAAGCATCCAAGTCTCACGAAATACAAGGGTCAGCTTTGTCAAATCAATCACATGTCCATATGAGAGCAAATATATCGTGACCTATAGAATCTACAGTCTCGTTTCTTACGTCGTTTGTTAAGCAAACTTTGACACACAATCCATGCAATTTATATGATGATATCGTGTTCCGTATCGAAATTAGATGCAGAAGCATCCAAGTCTCCCGAAATACAAGGGTCAGCTTTGTCAAATCAATCACATGTCCATATGAGAGCAAATATATCGTCAGCTAAAGAATCTACAGTCTCGTTTCTTACGTCGTTTGTTAAGCAAACTTTGACACACAATCCATGCAATTTATATGATGATGTCGAGTTCCGTTTCGAAGGTAGATGCAGAAGCATCCAAGTCTCACGAAATACAAGGGTCAGCTTTGTCAAATCAAACACATGTCCATATGAGAGCAAATATATCGTCAGCTAAAGAATCTACAGTCTCGTTTCTTACGTCGTTTGTTAAGCAAACTTTGACACACAATCCATGCAATTTATATGATGATGTCGAGATCCGTATCGAAATTAGATGCAGAAACATCCAAGTCTTACGAAATACAAGGGTCAGCTTTGTCAAATCAATCACATGTCCATATGAGAGCAAATATATCGTGACCTATAGAATCTACAGTCTCGTTTCTTACGTCGTTTGTTAAGCAAACTTTGACACACAATCCATGCAATTTATATGATGATGTCGAGTTCCGTATCGAAATTAGATGCAGAAGCATCCAAGTCTAACGAAATACAAGGGTCAGCTTTGTCAAATCAAACACATGTCCATATGAGAGCAAATACATCGTGACCTATAGAATCTACAGTCTCGTTTCTTACGTCGTTTGGTAAGCAAACTTTGACACACAATCCATGCAATTTATATGATGATGTCGAGTTCCGTATCAAAATTAGATGCAGAAGCATCCAAGTCTCACGAAATACAAGGGTCAGCTTTGTCAAATCAATCACATGTCCATATGAGAGCAAATATATCGTGACCTATAGAATCTACAGTCTCGTTTCTTACGTCGTTCGTTAAGCAAACTTTGACACACAATCCATGCAATTTATATGATGATATCGTGTTCCGTATCGAAATTAGATGCAGAAGCATCCAAGTCTCACGAAATACAAGGGTCAGCTTTGTCAAATCAATCACATGTCCATATGAGAGCAAATATATCGTGACCTATAATATCTACAGTCTCGTTTCTTACGTCGTTTGTTAAGCAAACTTTGACACACAATCCATGCAATTTATATGATGATATCGAGTTCCGTATCGAAATTAGATGCAGAAGCATCCAAATCTCACGAAATACAAGGGTCAGCTTTGTCAAATCAATCACATGTCCATATGAGAGCAAATATATCGTGACCTATAGAATCTACAGTCTCGTTTCTTACGACGTTTGTTAAGCAAACTTTGACACACAATCCATGCAATTTATATGATGATATCGAGTTCCGTATCGAAATTAGATGCAGAAGCATCCAAGTCTTACGAAATACAAGGGTCAGCTTTGTCAAATCAATCACATGTCCATATGAGAGCAAATATATCGTGACCTATAGAATCTACAGTCTCGTTTCTTACGTCGTTTGGTAAGCAAACTTTGACACACAATCCATGCAATTTATATGATGATGTCGAGTTCCGTTTCGAAGATAGATGCAGAAGCATCCAAGTCTCACGAAATACAAGGGTCAGCTTTGTCAAATCAATCACATGTCCATATGAGAGCAAATATATCGTGACCTATAGAATCTACAATCTCGTTCCTTACGTCGTTTGTTAAGCAAACTTTGACACACAATCCATGCAATTTATATGATGATGCCGTGTTCCGTATCGAAATTAGATGCAGAAGCATCCAAGTCTCACGAAATACAAGGGTCAGCTTTGTCAAATCAAGCAAATATATCGTCAGCTAAAGAATCTACAGTCTCGTTTCTTACGTCGTTTGTTAAGCAAACTTTGACACACAATCCACGCAATTTATATGATGATGTCGAGTTCCGTATCGAAATTAGATGCAGAAGCATCCAAGTCTCACGAAATACAAGTGTCAGCTTTGTCAAATCAATCGCATGTCCATATGAGAGCAAATACATCGTGACCTATAGAATCTACAGTCTCGTTTCTTACGTCGTTTGTTAAGCAAACTTTGACACACAATCCATGCAATTTATATGATGATATCGAGTTCCGTATCGAAATTAGATGCAGAAGCATCCAAGTCTTACGAAATACAAGGGTCAGCTTTGTCAAATCAATCACATGTCCATATGAGAGCAAATATATCGTGACCTATAGAATCTAGAGTCTCGTTTCTTACGTCGTTTGGTAAGCAAACTTTGACACACAATCCATGCAATTTATATGATGATGTCGAGTTCCGTATCGAAATTAGATGCAGAAGCATCCAAGTCTTACGAAATACAAGGGTCAGCTTTGTCAAATCAATCACATGTCCATATGAGAGCAAATATATCGTCACCTATAGAATCTACAGTCTCGTTTCTTACGTCGTTTGTAAAGCAAACTTTGACACACAATCCATGCAATTTATATGATGATGTCGAGTTCCGTTTCGAAGATAGATGCAGAAGCATCCAAGTCTCACGAAATACAAGGGTCAGCTTTGTCAAATCAATCACATGTCCATATGAGAGCAAATATATCGTGACCTATAGAATCTACAGTCTCGTTCCTTACGTCGTTTGTTAAGCAAACTTTGACACACAATCCATGCAATTTATATGATGATATCGTGTTCCGTATCGAAATTAGATGCAGAATCATCCAAGTCTCACGAAATACAAGGGTCAGCTTTTTCAAATCAATCACATGTCCATATGAGAGCAAATATATCGTCAGCTAAAGAATCTACAGTCTCGTTTCTTACGTCGTTTGTGAAGCAAACTTTGACACACAATCCATGCAATTTATATGATGATATCGAGTTCCGTTTCGAAATTAGATGCAGAAGCATCCAAGTCTCCCGAAATACAAGGGTCAGCTTTGTCAAATCAATCACATGTCCATATGAGAGCAAATATACCGTCACCTATAGAATCTACAGTCTCGTTTCTTACGACGTTTGTTAAGCAAACTTTGACACACAATCCATGCAATTTATATGATGATATCGAGTTCAGTATCGAAATTAGATGCAGAAGCATCCAAATCTCACGAAATACAAGGGTCAGCTTTGTCAAATCAATCACATGTCCATATGAGAGCAAATATATCGTGACCTATAGAATCTACAGTCTCATTTCTTACGTCGTTTGGTAAGCAAACTTTGACACACAATCCATGCAATTTATATGATGATATCGAGTTCCGTATCGAAATTAGATGCAGAAGCATCCAAATCTCACGAAATACAAGGGTCAGCTTTGTCAAATCAATCACATGTCCATATGAGAGCAAATATATCGTAACCTATAGAATCTACAGTCTCGTTTCTTACGTCGTTTGGTAAGCAAACTTTGACACACAATCCATGCAATTTATATGATGATGTCGAGTTCCGTATCGAAATTAGATGCAGAAGCATCCAAGTCTCACGAAATACAAGGGTCAGCTTTGTCAAATCAAACACATGTCCATATGAGAGTAAATATATCGTGACCTATAGAATCTACAGTATCGTTCCTTACGTCGTTTGTTAAGCAAACTTTGACACACAATCCATGCAATTTATATGATGATATCGAGTTCCGTATCGAAATTAGATGCAGAAGCATCCAAGTCTCACGAAATACAAGGGTCAGCTTTGTCAAATCAATCACATGTCCATATGAGAGCAAGTATATCGTCAGCTAAAGAATCTACAGTCTCGTTTCTTACGTCGTTTGTTAAGCAAACTTTGACACACAATCCATGCAATTTATATGATGATATCGTGTTCCGTATCGAAATTATATGCAGAAGCATCCAAGTCTCACGAAATACAAGGGTCAGCTTTGTCAAATCAATCACATGTCCATATGAGAGCAAATATATCGTGACTTATTGAATCTACAGTCTCGTTCCTTACGTCGTTTGTTAAGCAAACTTTGACACACAATCCATGCAATTTATATGATGATATTGAGTTCCGTATCGAAATTAGATGCAGAAGCATCCAAATCTCACGAAATACAAGGGTCAGCTTTGTCAAATCAATCACATGTACATATGAGAGCAAATATAACGTCAGCTAAAGAATCTACAGTCTCGTTTCTTACGTCGTTTGTAAAGCAAACTTTGACACACAATCCATGCAATTTATATGATGATGTCGAGTTCCGTATCGAAATTAGATGCAGAAGCATCCAAGTCTCACGAAATACAAGGGTCAGCATTGTCAAATCAATCACATGTCCATATGAGAGCAAATATATCGTGACCTATAGAATCTACAGTCTCGTTTCTTACGTCGTTTGTTAAGCAAACTTTGACACACAATCCATGCAATTTATATGATGATGTCGTGTTCCGTATCCAAATTAGATGCAGAAGCATCCAAGTCTCACGAAATACAAGGGTCAGCTTTGTCAAATCAATCACATGTCCATATGAGAGCAAATATATCGTGACCTATAATATCTACAGTCTCGTTCCTTACGTCGTTTGTTAAGCAAACTTTGACACACAATCCATGCAATTTATATGATGATATCGAGTTCCGTATCGAAATTAGATGCAGAAGCATCCAAGTCTAACGAAATACAAGGGTCAGCTTTGTCAAATCAATCACATGTCCATATGAGAGCAAATATATCGTGACCTATAGAATCTACAGTCTCGTTTCTTACGTCGTTTGTAAAGCAAACTTTGACACACAATCCATGCAATTTTTATGATGATATCGAGTTCCGTATCGAAATTAGATGCAGAAGCATCCAAATCTCACGAAATACAAGGGTCAGCTTTGTCAAATCAATCACATGTCCATATGAGAGCAAATATATCGTGACCTATAGAATCTACAGTCTCGTTTCTTACGTCGTTTGGTAAGCAAACTTTGACACACAATCCATGCAATTTATATGATGATGTCGAGTTCCGTATCGAAATTAGATGCAGAAGCATCCAAGTCTCACGAAATACAAGGGTCAGCTTTGTCAAATCAAACACATGTCCATATGAGAGTAAATATATCGTGACCTATAGAATCTACAGTCTCGTTCCTTACGTCGATTGTTAAGCAAACTTTGACACACAATCCATGCAATTTATATGATGATATCGAGTTCCGTATCGAAATTAGATGCAGAAGCATCCAAGTCTCACGAAATACAAGGGTCAGCTTTGTCAAATCAATCACATGTCCATATGAGAGCAAGTATATCGTCAGCTAAAGAATCTACAGTCTCGTTTCTTACGTCGTTTGTTAAGCAAACTTTGACACACAATCCATGCAATTTATATGATGATATCGTGTTCCGTATCGAAATTAGATGCAGAAGCATCCAAGTCTCACGAAATACAAGGGTCAGCTTTGTTAAATCAATCACATGTCCATATGAGAGCAAATATATCGTGACTTATTGAATCTACAGTCTCGTTCCTTACGTCGTTTGTTAAGCTAACTTTGACACACAATCCATGCAATTTATATGATGATATTGAGTTCCGTATCGAAATTAGATGCAGAAGCATACAAATCTCACGAAATACAAGGGTCAGCTTTGTCAAATCAATCACATGTACATATGAGAGCAAATATATCGTCAGCTAAAGAATCTACAGTCTCGTTTCTTACGTCGTTTGTAAAGCAAACTTTGACACACAATCCATGCAATTTATATGATGATGTCTAGTTCCGTATCGAAATTAGATGCAGAAGCATCCAAGTCTCACGAAATACAAGGGTCAGCTTTGTCAAATCAATCACATGTCCATATGAGAGCAAATATATCGTGACCTATAGAATCTACAGTCTCGTTTCTTACGTCGTTTGTTAAGCAAACTTTGACACACAATCCATGCAATTTATATGATGATGTCGTGTTCCGTATCCAAATTAGATGCAGAAGCATCCAAGTCTCATGAAATACAAGGGTCAGCTTTGTCAAATCAATCACATGTCCATATGAGAGCAAATATATCGTGACCTATAATATCTACAGTCTCGTTCCTTACGTCGTTTGTTAAGCAAACTTTGACACACAATCCATGCAATTTATATGATGATATCGAGTTCCGTATCGAAATTAGATGCAGAAGCATCCAAGTCTAACGAAATACAAGGGTCAGCTTTGTCAAATCAATCACATGTCCATATGAGAGCAAATATATCGTGACCTATAGAATCTACAGTCTCGTTTCTTACGTCGTTTGTAAAGCAAACTTTGACACACAATCCATGCAATTTATATGATGATGTCGAGTTCCGTTTCGAAGATAGATGCAGAAGCATCCAAGTCTCACGAAATACAAGGGTCAGCTTTGTCAAATCAATCACATGTCCATATGAGAGCAAATATATCGTGACCTATAGAATCTACAGTCTCGTTTCTTACGTCGTTTGTTAAGCAAACTTTGACACACAATCCATGCAATTTATATGATGATATCGAGTTCCGTATCGAAATTAGATGCAGAAGCATCCAAATCTCACGAAATACAAGGGTCAGCTTTGTCAAATCAATCACATGTCCATATGAGAGCAAATATATCGTCAGCTAAAGAATCTACAGTCTCGTTTCTTACGTCGTTTGTTAAGCAAACTTTGACACACAATCCATGCAATTTATATGATGATATCGTGTTCCGTATCGAAATTAGATGCAGAAGCATCCAAGTCTCACGAAATACAAGGGTCAGCTTTGTCAAATCAATCACATGTCCATATGAGAGCAAATATATCGTGACCTATTGAATCTACAGTCTCGTTTCTTACGTCGTTTGTTAAGCAAACTTTGACACACAATCCATGCAATTTATATGATGATGTCGAGTTCCGTATCGAAATTAGATGCAGAAGCATCCAAGTCTCACGAAATACAAGGGTCAGCTTTGTCAAATCAATCACATGTCCATATGAGAGCAAATATATCGTGACCTATAATATCTACAGTCTCAAATCAATCACATGTCCATATGAGAGCAAATATATCGTCAGCTAAAGAATCTACAGTCTCGTTTCTTACGTCGTTTGTGAAGCAAACTCTGACACACAATCCATGCAATTTATATGATGATATCGAGTTCCGTTTCGAAATTAGATGCAGAAGCATCCAAGTCTCCCGAAATACAAGGGTCAGCTTTGTCAAATCAATCACATGTCCATATGAGAGCAAATATACCGTCACCTATAGAATCTACAGTCTCGTTTCTTACGACGTTTGTTAAGCAAACTTTGACACACAATCCATGCAATTTATATGATGATATCGAGTTCAGTATCGAAATTAGATGCAGAAGCATCCAAATCTCACGAAATACAAGGGTCAGCTTTGTCAAATCAATCACATGTCCATATGAGAGCAAATATATCGTGACCTATAGAATCTACAGTCTCATTTCTTACGTCGTTTGGTAAGCAAACTTTGACACACAATCCATGCAATTTATATGATGATATCGAGTTCCGTATCGAAATTAGATGCAGAAGCATCCAAATCTCACGAAATACAAGGGTCAGCTTTGTCAAATCAATCACATGTCCATATGAGAGCAAATATATCGTGACCTATAGAATCTACAGTCTCGTTTCTTACGTCGTTTGGTAAGCAAACTTTGACACACAATCCATGCAATTTATATGATGATGTCGAGTTCCGTATCGAAATTAGATGCAGAAGCATCCAAGTCTCACGAAATACTAGGGTCAGCTTTGTCAAATCAAACACATGTCCATATGAGAGTAAATATATCGTGACCTATAGAATCTACAGTATCGTTCCTTACGTCGTTTGTTAAGCAAACTTTGACACACAATCCATGCAATTTATATGATGATATCGAGTTCCGTATCGAAATTAGATGCAGAAGCATCCAAGTCTCACGAAATACAAGGGTCAGCTTTGTCAAATCAATCACATGTCCATATGAGAGCAAGTATATCGTCAGCTAAAGAATCTACAGTCTCGTTTCTTACGTCGTTTGTTAAGCAAACTTTGACACACAATCCATGCAATTTATATGATGATATCGTGTTCCGTATCGAAATTATATGCAGAAGCATCCAAGTCTCACGAAATACAAGGGTCAGCTTTGTCAAATCAATCACATGTCCATATGAGAGCAAATATATCGTGACTTATTGAATCTACAGTCTCGTTCCTTACGTCGTTTGTTAAGCAAACTTTGACACACAATCCATGCAATTTATATGATGATATTGAGTTCCGTATCGAAATTAGATGCAGAAGCATCCAAATCTCACGAAATACAAGGGTCAGCTTTGTCAAATCAATCACATGTACATATGAGAGCAAATATAACGTCAGCTAAAGAATCTACAGTCTCGTTTCTTACGTCGTTTGTAAAGCAAACTTTGACACACAATCCATGCAATTTATATGATGATGTCGAGTTCCGTATCGAAATTAGATGCAGAAGCATCCAAGTCTCACGAAATACAAGGGTCAGCATTGTCAAATCAATCACATGTCCATATGAGAGCAAATATATCGTGACCTATAGAATCTACAGTCTCGTTTCTTACGTCGTTTGTTAAGCAAACTTTGACACACAATCCATGCAATTTATATGATGATGTCGTGTTCCGTATCCAAATTAGATGCAGAAGCATCCAAGTCTCACGAAATACAAGGGTCAGCTTTGTCAAATCAATCACATGTCCATATGAGAGCAAATATATCGTGACCTATAATATCTACAGTCTCGTTCCTTACGTCGTTTGTTAAGCAAACTTTGACACACAATCCATGCAATTTATATGATGATATCGAGTTCCGTATCGAAATTAGATGCAGAAGCATCCAAGTCTAACGCAATACAAGGGTCAGCTTTGTCAAATCAATCACATGTCCATATGAGAGCAAATATATCGTGACCTATAGAATCTACAGTCTCGTTTCTTACGTCGTTTGTAAAGCAAACTTTGACACACAATCCATGCAATTTATATGATGATATCGAGTTCCGTATCGAAATTAGATGCAGAAGCATCCAAATCTCACGAAATACAAGGGTCAGCTTTGTCAAATCAATCACATGTCCATATGAGAGCAAATATATCGTGACCTATAGAATCTACAGTCTCGTTTCTTACGTCGTTTGGTAAGCAAACTTTGACACACAATCCATGCAATTTATATGATGATGTCGAGTTCCGTATCGAAATTAGATGCAGAAGCATCCAAGTCTCACGAAATACAAGGGTCAGCTTTGTCAAATCAAACACATGTCCATATGAGAGTAAATATATCGTGACCTATAGAATCTACTGTCTCGTTCCTTACGTCGATTGTTAAGCAAACTTTGACACACAATCCATGCAATTTATATGATGATATCGAGTTCCGTATCGAAATTAGATGCAGAAGCATCAAAGTCTCACGAAATACAAGGGTCAGCTTTGTCAAATCAATCACATGCCCATATGAGAGCAAGTATATCGTCAGCTAAAGAATCTACAGTCTCGTTTCTTACGTCGTTTGTTAAGCAAACTTTGACACACAATCCATGCAATTTATATGATGATATCGTGTTCCGTATCGAAATTAGATGCAGAAGCATCCAAGTCTCACGAAATACAAGGGTCAGCTTTGTCAAATCAATCACATGTCCATATGAGAGCAAATATATCGTGACTTATTGAATCTACAGTCTCGTTCCTTACGTCGTTTGTTAAGCTAACTTTGACACACAATCCATGCAATTTATATGATGATATTGAGTTCCGTATCGAAATTAGATGCAGAAGCATACAAATCTCACGAAATACAAGGGTCAGCTTTGTCAAATCAATCACATGTACATATGAGAGCAAATATATCGTCAGCTAAAGAATCTACAGTCTCGTTTCTTACGTCGTTTGTAAAGCAAACTTTGACACACAATCCATGCAATTTATATGATGATGTCTAGTTCCGTATCGAAATTAGATGCAGAAGCATCCAAGTCTCACGAAATACAAGGGTCAGCTTTGTCAAATCAATCACATGTCCATATGAGAGCAAATATATCGTGACCTATAGAATCTACAGTCTCGTTTCTTACGTCGTTTGTTAAGCAAACTTTGACACACAATCCATGCAATTTATATGATGATGTCGTGTTCCGTATCCAAATTAGATGCAGAAGCATCCAAGTCTCATGAAATACAAGGGTCAGCTTTGTCAAATCAATCACATGTCCATATGAGAGCAAATATATCGTGACCTATAATATCTACAGTCTCGTTCCTTACGTCGTTTGTTAAGCAAACTTTGACACACAATCCATGCAATTTATATGATGATATCGAGTTCCGTATCGAAATTAGATGCAGAAGCATCCAAGTCTAACGAAATACAAGGGTCAGCTTTGTCAAATCAATCACATGTCCATATGAGAGCAAATATATCGTGACCTATAGAATCTACAGTCTCGTTTCTTACGTCGTTTGTAAAGCAAACTTTGACACACAATCCATGCAATTTATATGATGATGTCGAGTTCCGTTTCGAAGATAGATGCAGAAGCATCCAAGTCTCACGAAATACAAGGGTCAGCTTTGTCAAATCAATCACATGTCCATATGAGAGCAAATATATCGTGACCTATAGAATCTACAGTCTCGTTTCTTACGTCGTTTGTTAAGCAAACTTTGACACACAATCCATGCAATTTATATGATGATATCGAGTTCCGTATCGAAATTAGATGCAGAAGCATCCAAATCTCACGAAATACAAGGGTCAGCTTTGTCAAATCAATCACATGTCCATATGAGAGCAAATATATCGTCAGCTAAAGAATCTACAGTCTCGTTTCTTACGTCGTTTGTTAAGCAAACTTTGACACA
This sequence comes from Musca autumnalis, assembly GCF_047663935.1. NCBI lineage: Eukaryota > Metazoa > Arthropoda > Insecta > Diptera > Muscidae > Musca > Musca autumnalis. Next base: position 197,650 of record NW_027411683.1, read on the forward strand.
CAATCCATGCAATTTATATGATGATATCGTGTTCCGTATCGAAATTAGATGCAGAAGCATCCAAGTCTCACGAAATACAAGGGTCAGCTTTGTCAAATCAATCACATGTCCATATGAGAGCAAATATATCGTGACCTATTGAATCTACAGTCTCGTTTCTTACGTCGTTTGTTAAGCAAACTTTGACACACAATCCATGCAATTTATATGATGATGTCGAGTTCCGTATCGAAATTAGATGCAGAAGCATCCAAGTCTCACGAAATACAAGGGTCAGCTTTGTCAAATCAATCACATGTCCATATGAGAGCAAATATATCGAGACCTATAATATCTACAGTCTCGTTTCTTACGTCGTTTGGTAAGCAAACTTTGACACACAATTCATGCAATTTATGTGATGATATCGAGTTCCGTTTCGAAGATAGATGCAGAAGCATCCAAGTCTCACGAAATACAAGGGTCAGCTTTGTCAAATCAATCACATGTCCATATGAGAGCAAATATATCGTCAGCTAAAGAATCTACAGTCTCGTTTCTTACGTCGTTTGTTAAGCAAACTTTGACACACAATCCATGCAATTTATATGATGATATCGAGTTCCGTTTCGAAATTAGATGCAGAAGCATCCAAGTCTCCCGAAATACAAGGGTCAGTATTGTCAAATCAATCACATGTCCAAATGAGAGCAAATATATCGTGACCTATAGAATCTACAGTCTCGTTTCTTACGTCGTTTGTTAAGCAAACTTTCACACACAATCCATGCAATTTATATGATGATATCGAGTTCAGTATCGAAATTAGATGCAGAAGCATCCAAGTCTTACGAAATACAAGGGTCAGCTTTGTCAAATCAATCACATGTCCATATGAGAGCAAATATATCGTCAGCTAAAGAATCTACAGTCTCGTTTCTTACGTCGTTTGTTAAACAAACTTTGACACACAATCCATGCAATTTATATGATGATATCGAGTTCCGTATCGAAATTAGATGCAGAAGCATCCAAATCTCACGAAATTTAAGGGTCAGCTTTGTCAAATCAAACACATGTCCATATGAGAGCAAATATATCGTGACCTATAGAATCTACAGTCTCGTTTCTTACGTCGTTTGTTAAGCAAACTTTGACACACAATCCATGCAATTTATATGATGATATCAATACGTCGTTTGTTAAGCAAACTTTGACACACAATCCAAACAATTTATATGATGATATCGAGTTCCGTTTCGAAATTAGATGCAGAAGCATCCAAGTCTCACGAAATACAAGGGTCAGCTTTGTCAAAACAAACACATGTCCATATGAGAGCAAATATATCGTGACCTATAGAATCTACAGTCTCGTTTCTTACGTCGTTTGTTAAGCAAACTTTGACACACAATCCATGCAATTTATATGATGATGTCGCGTTCCGTATCGAAATTAGATGCAGAAACATCCAAGTCTTACGAAATACAAGGGTCAGCTTTGTCAAATCAAACACATGTCCATATGAGAGCAAATATATCGTGACCTATAGAATCTACAGTCTCGTTTCTTACGTCGTTTGTTAAGCAAACTTTGACACACAATCCATGCAATTTATATGATGATATCGAGTTCCGTATCGAAATTAGATGCAGAAGCATCCAAGTCTCACGAAATACAAGGGTCAGCTTTGTCAAATCAATCACATGTCCATATGAGAGCAAATATATCGTGACCTATAGAATCTACAGTCTCGTTTCTTACGTCGTTTGTTAAGCAAACTTTGACACACAATCCATGCAATTTATATGATGATGTCGAGTTCCGTATCGAAATTAGATGCAGAAGCATCCAAGTCTTACGAAATACAAGGGTCAGCTTTGTCAAATCAAACACATGTCCATATGAGAGCAAATATATCGTGACCTATAGAATCTACAGTCTCGTTTCTTACCTCGTTTGTTAAGCAAACTTTGACACACAATCCATGCAATTTATATGATGATGTCGAGTTCCGTATCGAAATTAGATGCAGAAGCATCCAAGTCTTACGAAATACAAGGGTCAGCTTTGTCAAATCAATCACATGTCCATATGAGAGCAAATATATCGTCAGCTAAAGAATCTACAGTCTCGTTTCTTACGTCGTTTGTTAAGCAAACTTTGACACACAATCCATGCAATTTATACGATGATATCGAGTTCCGTATCGAAATTAGATGCAGAAGCATCCAAGTCTTACGAAATACAAGGGTCAGCTTTGTCAAATCAATCACATGTCCATATGAGAGCAAATATATCGTGACCTATAGAATCTACAGTCTCGTTTCTTACGTCGTTTGTTAAGCAAACTTTGACACACAATCCATGCAATTTATATGATGATGTCGAGTTCCGTATCGAAATTAGATGCAGAAGCATCCAAGTCTCACGAAATACAAGGGTCAGCTTTGTCAAATCAATCACATGTCCATATGAGAGTAAATATATCGTGACCTATTGAATCTACAGTCTCATTCCTTACGTCGTTTGTTAAGCAAACTTTGACACACAATCCATGCAATTTATATGATGATATCGAGTTCCGTATCGAAGATAGATGCAGAAGCATCCAAGTCTTACGAAATACAAGGGTCAGCTTTGTCAAATCAATCACATGTCCATATGAGAGCAAATATATCGTGACCTATAGAATCTACAGTCTCGTTTCTTACGTCGTTTGTTAAGCAAACTTTGACACACAATCCATGCAATTTATATGATGATATCGTGTTCCGTATCGAAATTAGATGCAGAAGCATCCAAGTCTCACGAAATACAAGGGTCAGCTTTGCCAAATCAATCACATGTCCATATGAGAGCAAATATATCGTGACCTATTGAATCTACAGTCTCGTTTCTTACGTCGTTTGTTAAGCAAACTTTGACACACAATCCATGCAATTTATATGATGATATCGAGTTCCGTATCGAAATTAGATGCAGAAGCATCTAAGTCTCACGAAATACAAGGGTCAGCTTTGTCAAATCAATCACATGTCCATATGAGAGTAAATATATCGTGACCTATAGAATCTACAGTCTCGTTTCTTACGTCGTTTGGTAAGCAAACTTTGACACACAATCCATGCAATTTATATGATGATATCGTGTTCCGTATCGAAATTAGATGCAGAAGCATCCAAGTCTTACGAAATACAAGGGTCAGCTTTGTCAACTCAATCACATTTCCATATGAGAGCAAATATATCGTGACCTATTGAATCTACAGTCTCGTTTCTTACGTCGTTTGTTAAGCAAACTTTGACACACAATCCATGCAATTTATATGATGATATCGAGTTCCGTATCGAAATTAGATGCAGAAGCATCCAAGTCTAACGAAATACAAGGGTCAGCTTTGTCAAATCAATCACATGTCCATATGAGAGCAAATATATCGTCAGCTATAGAATCTACAGTCTCGTTTCTTACGTCGTTTGTTAAGCAAACTTTGACACATAATCCATGCAATTTATATGATAATGTCGAGTTCCGTATCGAAATTAGATGCAGAAGCATCCAAGTCTCACGAAATACAAGGGTCAGCTTTGTCAAATCAATCACATGTCCATATGAGAGCAAATATATCGTGACCTATAGAATCTACAGTCTCGTTTCTTACGTCGTTTGTTAAGCAAACTTTGACACACAATCCATGCAATATATATGATGATGTCGAGTTCCGTATCGAAATTAGATGCAGAAGCATCCAAGTCTCACGAAATACAAGGGTCAGCTTTGTCAAATCAATCACATGTCCATATGAGAGCAAATATATCGTGACCTATAGAATCTACAGTCTCGTTTCTTACGTCGTTTGTTAAGCAAACTTTGACACACAATCCATGCAATTTATATGATGATATCGAGTTCCGTATCGAAATTAGATGCAGAAGCATCCAAGTCTCACGAAATACAAGGGTCAGCTTTGTCAAATCAATCACATGTCCATATGAGAGCAAATATATCGTGACCTATAGAATCTACAGTCTCGTTTCTTACGTCGTTTGAAAAGCAAACTTTGACACACAATCCATGCAATTTATATGATGATATCGTGTTCCGTATCGAAATTAGATGCAGAAGCATCCAAGTCTTACGAAATACAAGGGTCAGCTTTGTCAAATCAATCACATGTCCATATGAGAGCAAATATATCGTCAGCTCAAGAATCTACAGTCTCGTTTCTTACGACGTTTGTTAAGCAAACTTTGACACACAATCCATGCAATTTATATGATGATGTCGAGTTCCGTATCGAAATTAGATGCAGAAGCATCCAAGTCTCACGAAATACAAGGGTCAGCTTTGTCAAATCAATCACATGTCCATATGAGAGTAAATATATCGTGACCTATTGAATCTACAGTCTCGTTCCTTACGTCGTTTGTTAAGCAAACTTTGACACACAATCCATGCAATTTATATGATGATATCGAGTTCCGTATCGAAGATAGATGCAGAAGCATCCAAGTCTTACGAAATACAAGGGTCAGCTTTGTCAAATCAATCACATGTCCATATGAGAGCAAATATATCGTGACCTATAGAATCTACAGTCTCGTTTCTTACGTCGTTTGTTAAGCAAACTTTGACACACAATCCATGCAATTTATATGATGATATCGTGTTCCGTATCGAAATTAGATGCAGAAGCATCCAAGTCTCACGAAATACAAGGGTCAGCTTTGCCAAATCAATCACATGTCCATATGAGAGCAAATATATCGTGACCTATTGAATCTACAGTCTCGTTTCTTACGTCGTTTGTTAAGCAAACTTTGACACACAATCCATGCAATTTATATGATGATATCGAGTTCCGTATCGAAATTAGATGCAGAAGCATCCAAGTCTCACGAAATACAAGGGTCAGCTTTGTCAAATCAATCACATGTCCATATGAGAGTAAATATATCGTGACCTATAGAATCTACAGTCTCGTTTCTTACGTCGTTTGGTAAGCAAACTTTGACACACAATCCATGCAATTTATATGATGATATCGTGTTCCGTATCGAAATTAGATGCAGAAGCATCCAGGTCTTACGAAATACAAGGGTCAGCTTTGTCAAATCAATCACATGTCCATATGAGAGCAAATATATCGTGACCTATAGAATCTACAGTCTCGTTTCTTACGTCGTTTGTTAAGCAAACTTTGACACACAATCCATGCAATATATATGATGATGTCGAGTTCCGTATCGAAATTAGATGCAGAAGCATCCAAGTCTCACGAAATACAAGGGTCAGCTTTGTCAAATCAATCACATGTCCATATGAGAGCAAATATATCGTGACCTATAGAATCTACAGTCTCGTTTCTTACGTCGTTTGTTAAGCAAACTTTGACACACAATCCATGCAATTTATATGATGATATCGAGTTCCGTATCGAAATTAGATGCAGAAGCATCCAAGTCTCACGAAATACAAGGGTCAGCTTTGTCAAATCAATCACATGTCCATATGAGAGCAAATATATCGTGACCTATAGAATCTACAGTCTCGTTTCTTACGTCGTTTGTAAAGCAAACTTTGACACACAATCCATGCAATTTATATGATGATATCGTGTTCCGTATCGAAATTAGATGCAGAAGCATCCAAGTCTTACGAAATACAAGGGTCAGCTTTGTCAAATCAATCACATGTCCATATGAGAGCAAATATATCGTCAGCTCAAGAATCTACAGTCTCGTTTCTTACGATGTTTGTTAAGCAAACTTTGGCACACAATCCATGCAATTTATATGATGATGTTGAGTTCCGTATCGAAATTAGATGCAGAAGCATCAAAGTCTTTCGAAATACAAGGGTCAGCATTGTCAAATCAATCACATGTCCATATGAGAGCAAATATATCGTGACCTATAGAATCTACAGTCTCGTTTCTTACGTCGTTTGTTAAGCAAACTTTGACACACAATCCATGCAATTTATATTATGATATCGAGTTCCGTATCGAAATTAGATGCAGAAGCATCCAAGTCTTACGAAATACAAGGGTCAGCTTTGTCAAATCAATCACATGTCCATATGAGAGCAAATATATCGTGACCTATAGAATCTACAGTCTCGTTTCTTACGTCGTTTGTTAAGCAAACTTTGACACACAATCCATGCAATTTATATGATGATATCGAGTTCCGTATCGAAATTAGATGCAGAAGCATCCAAATCTCACGAAATACAAGGGTCAGCTTTGTCAAATCAATCACATGTCCATATGAGAGCAAATATATCGTCAGCTAAAGAATATACAGTCTCGTTTCTTACGTCGTTTGTTAAGCAAACTTTGACACACAATCAATGCAATTTATATGATGATATCGTGTTCCGTATCGAAATTAGATGCAGAAGCATCCAAGTCTTACGAAATACAAGGGTCAGCTTTGTCAAATCAATCACATGTCCATATGAGAGCAAATATATCGTCAGCTAAAGAATCTACAGTCTCGTTTCTTACGACGTTTGTTAAGCAAACTTTGACACACAATCCATGCAATTTATATGATGATATCGAGTTCCGTATCGAAATTAGATGCAGAAGCATCCAAATCTCACGAAATACAAGGGTCAGCTTTGTCAAATCAATCACATGTCAATATGAGAGCAAATATATCGTCAGCTATAGAATCTACAGTCTCGTTTCTTACGTCGTTTGTTAAGCAAACTTTGACACATAATCCATGCAATTTATATGATAATGTCGAGTTCCGTATCGAAATTAGATGCAGAAGCATCCAAGTCTCACGAAATACAAGGGTCAGCTTTGTCAAATCAATCACATGTCCATATGAGAGCAAATATATCGTGACCTATAGAATCTACAGTCTCGTTTCTTACGTCGTTTGTTAAGCAAACTTTGACACACAATCCATGCAATATATATGATGATGTCGAGTTCCGTATCGAAATTAGATGCAGAAGCATCCAAGTCTCACGAAATACAAGGGTCAGCTTTGTCAAATCAATCACATGTCCATATGAGAGCAAATATATCGTGACCTATAGAATCTACAGTCTCGTTTCTTACGTCGTTTGTTAAGCAAGCTTTGACACACAATCCATGCAATTTATATGATGATATCGAGTTCCGTATCGAAATTAGATGCAGAAGCATCCAAGTCTCACGAAATACAAGGGTCAGCTTTGTCAAATCAATCACATGTCCATATGAGAGCAAATATATCGTGACCTATAGAATCTACAGTCTCGTTTCTTACGTCGTTTGTAAAGCAAACTTTGACACACAATCCATGCAATTTATATGATGATATCGTGTTCCGTATCGAAATTAGATGCAGAAGCATCCAAGTCTTACGAAATACAAGGGTCAGCTTTGTCAAATCAATCACATGTCCATATGAGAGCAAATATATCGTCAGCTCAAGAATCTACAGTCTCGTTTCTTACGACGTTTGTTAAGCAAACTTTGACACACAATCCATGCAATTTATATGATGATGTTGAGTTCCGTATCGAAATTAGATGCAGAAGCATCAAAGTCTCTCGAAATACAAGGGTCAGCATTGTCAAATCAATCACATGTCCATATGAGAGCAAATATATCGTGACCTATAGAATCTACAGTCTCGTTTCTTACGTCGTTTGTTAAGCAAACTTTGACACACAATCCATGCAATTTATATTATGATATCGAGTTCCGTATCGAAATTAGATGCAGAAGCATCCAAGTCTTACGAAATACAAGGGTCAGCTTTGTCAAATCAATCACATGTCCATATGAGAGCAAATATATCGTGACCTATAGAATCTACAGTCTCGTTTCTTACGTCGTTTGTTAAGCAAACTTTGACACACAATCCATGCAATTTATATGATGATATCGAGTTCCGTATCGAAATTAGATGCAGAAGCATCCAAATCTCACGAAATACAAGGGTCAGCTTTGTCAAATCAATCACATGTCCATATGAGAGCAAATATATCGTCAGCTAAAGAATATACAGTCTCGTTTCTTACGTCGTTTGTTAAGCAAACTTTGACACACAATCAATGCAATTTATATGATGATATCGTGTTCCGTATCGAAATTAGATGCAGAAGCATCCAAGTCTTACGAAATACAAGGGTCAGCTTTGTCAAATCAATCACATGTCCATATGAGAGCAAATATATCGTCAGCTAAAGAATCTACAGTCTCGTTTCTTACGACGTTTGTTAAGCAAACTTTGACACACAATCCATGCAATTTATATGATGATATCGAGTTCCGTATCGAAATTAGATGCAGAAGCATCCAAATCTCACGAAATACAAGGGTCAGCTTTGTCAAATCAATCACATGTCAATATGAGAGCAAATATATCGTGACCTATAGAATCTACAGTCTCGTTTCTTACGTCGTTTGTTAAGCAAACTTTGACACACAATCCATGCAATTTATATGATGATATCGAGTTCCGTATCCAAATTAGATGCAGAAGCATCCAAGTCTCACGAAATACAAGGGTCAGCTTTGTCAAATCAATCACATGTCCATATGAGAGCAAATATATCGTGACCTATAGAATCTACAGTCTCGTTTCTTACGTCGTTTGTTACGCAAACTTTAACACACAATCCATGCAATTTATATGATGATATCGTGTTCCGTATCGAAATTAGATGCAGAAGCATCCAAGTCTCACGAAATACAAGGGTCAGCTTTGTCAAATCAATCACATGTCCATATGAGAGCAAATATATCGTGACCTATAGAATCTACAGTCTCGTTTCTTACGTCGTTTGTTAAGCAAACTTTGACACACAATCCATGCAATTTATACGATGATATCGAGTTCCGCTTCGAAGATAGATGCAGAAGCATCCAAATCTCACGAAATACAAGGGTCAGCTTTGTCAAATCAATCACATGTCCATATGAGAGCAAATATATCGTGACCTATAGAATCTACAGTCTCGTTTCTTACGTCGTTTGTTAAGCAAACTTTGACACACAATCCATGCAATTTATATGATGATAGCGAGTTCCGTATCGAAATTAGATGCAGAAGCATCCAAGTCTTACGAAATACAAGGGTCAGCTTTGTCAAATCAATCACATGTCCATATGAGAGCAAATATATCGTCACCTATAGAATCTACAGTCTCGTTTCTTACGACGTTTGTTAAGCAAACTTTGACACACAATCCATGCAATTTATATGATGATATCGAGTTCCGTTTCGAAGATAGATGCAGAAGCATCCAAGTCTCACGAAATACAAGGGTCAGCTTTGTCAAATCAATCACATGTCCATATGAGAGCAAATATATCGTGACCTATTGAATCTACAGTCTCGTTTCTTACGTCGTTTGGTAAGCAAACTTTGACACACAAGCCATGCAATTTATATGATGATGTCGAGTTCCGTATCGAAATTAGATGCAGACGCATCTAAGTCTCACGAAATACAAGGGTCAGCTTTGTCAAATCAATCACATGTCCATATGAGAGCAAATATATCGTCAGCTAAATAATCTACAGTCTCGTTTCTTACGTCGTTTGTTAAGCAAACTTTGACACACAATCCATGCAATTTATATGATGATGTCGTGTTCCGTATCGAAATTAGATGCAGAAGCATCCAAGTCTTACGAAATGCAAGGGTCAGCTTTGTCAAATCAATCACATGTCCATATGAGAGCAAATATATCGTGACCTATAGAATCTACAGTCTCGTTCCTTACGTCGTTTGTTAAGCAAACTTTGACACACAATCCATGCAATTTATATGATGATGTCGAGTTCCGTACCGAAATTAGATGCAGAAGCATCCAAGTCTCACGAAATACAAGGGTCAGCTTTGTCAAATCAATCACATGTCCATATGAGAGCAAATATATCGTGACCTATAGAATCTACAGTCTCGTTTCTTACGTCGTTTGTTACGCAAACTTTAACACACAATCCATGCAATTTATATGATGATATCGTGTTCCGTATCGAAATTAGATGCAGAAGCATCCAAGTCTCACGAAATACAAGGGTCAGCTTTGTCAAATCAATCACATGTCCATATGAGAGCAAATATATCGTGACCTATAGAATCTACAGTCTCGTTTCTTACGTCGTTTGTTAAGCAAACTTTGACACACAATCCATGCAATTTATACGATGATATCGAGTTCCGCTTCGAAGATAGATGCAGAAGCATCCAAATCTCACGAAATACAAGGGTCAGCTTTGTCAAATCAATCACATGTCCATATGAGAGCAAATATATCGTGACCTATAGAATCTACAGTCTCGTTTCTTACGTCGTTTGTTAAGCAAACTTTGACACACAATCCATGCAATTTATATGATGATATCGAGTTCCGTATCGAAATTAGATGCAGAAGCATCCAAGTCTTACGAAATACAAGGGTCAGCTTTGTCAAATCAATCACATGTCCATATGAGAGCAAATATATCGTCACCTATAGAATCTACAGTCTCGTTTCTTACGACGTTTGTTAAGCAAACTTTGACACACAATCCATGCAATTTATATGATGATATCGAGTTCCGTTTCGAAGATAGATGCAGAAGCATCCAAGTCTCACGAAATACAAGGGTCAGCTTTGTCAAATCAATCACATGTCCATATGAGAGCAAATATATCGTGACCTATTGAATCTACAGTCTCGTTTCTTACGTCGTTTGGTAAGCAAACTTTGACACACAAGCCATGCAATTTATATGATGATGTCGAGTTCCGTATCGAAATTAGATGCAGACGCATCTAAGTCTCACGAAATACAAGGGTCAGCTTTGTCAAATCAATCACATGTCCATATGAGAGCAAATATATCGTCAGCTAAAGAATCTACAGTCTCGTTTCTTACGTCGTTTGTTAAGCAAACTTTGACACACAATCCATGCAATTTATATGATGATGTCGTGTTCCGTATCGAAATTAGATGCAGAAGCATCCAAGTCTTACGAAATACAAGGGTCAGCTTTGTCAAATCAATCACATGTCCATATGAGAGCAAATATATCGTGACCTATAGAATCTACAGTCTCGTTCCTTACGTCGTTTGTTAAGCAAACTTTGACACACAATCCATGCAATTTATATGATGATGTCGAGTTCCGTACCGAAATTAGATGCAGAAGCATCCAAGTCTCACGAAATACAAGGGTCAGCTTTGTCAAATCAATCACATGTCCATATGAGAGCAAATATATCGTGACCTATAGAATCTACAGTCTCGTTTCTTACGTCGTTTGTTAAGCAAACTTTGACACACAATCCATGCAATTTATATGATGATATCGTGTTCCGTATCGAAATTAGATGCAGAAGCATCCAAGTCTCACGAAATACAAGGGTCAGCTTTGTCAAATCAATCACATGTCCATATGAGAGCAAATATATCGTGACCTATAGAATCTACAGTCTTGTTTCTTACGTCGTTAGTAAAGCAAACTTTGACACACAATCCATGCAATTTATATGATGATATCGAGTTCCGTTTCGAAGATAGATGCAGAAGCATCCAAGTCTTACGAAATACAAGGGTCAGCTTTGTCAAATCAATCACATGTCCATATGAGAGCAAATATATCGTGACCTATAGAATCTACAGTCTCGTTCCTTCCGTCGTTTGTTAAGCAAACTTTGACACACAATCCATACAATTTATATGATGATATCGTGTTCCGTATCGAAATTAGATGCAGAAGCATCCAAGTCTTACGAAATACAAGGGTCAGCTTTGTCAAATCAATCACATGTCCATATGAGAGCAAATATATCGTGACCTATAGAATCTACAGTCTCGTTCCTTACGTCGTTTGTTAAGCAAACTTTGACACACAATCCATGCAATTTATATGATGATGTCGAGTTCCGTATCGAAATTAGATGCAGAAGCATCCAAGTCTCACGAAATACAAGGGTCAGCTTTGTCAAATCAATCACATGTCCATATGAGAGCAAATATATCGTGACCTATAAAATCTACAGTCTCGTTTCTTACGTCGTTTGTTGAGCAAACTTTGACACACAATCCATGCAATTTATATGATGATATCGTGTTCCGTATCGAAATTAGATGCAGAAGCATCCAAGTCTCACGAAATACAAGGGTCAGCTTTGTCAAATCAATCACATGTTCATATGAGAGCAAATATATCGTGACCAATAGAATCTACAGTCTTGTTTCTTACGTCGTTAGTAAAGCAAACTTTGACACACAATCCATGCAATTTATATGATGATATCGAGTTCCGTTTCGAAGATAGATGCAGAAGCATCCAAGTCTCACGAAATACAAGGGTCAGCTTTGTCAAATCAATCACATGTCCATATGAGAGCAAATATATCGTGACCTATAGAATCTACAGTCTCATTTCTTACGTCGTTTGTTAAGCAAACTTTGACACACAATCCATGCAATTTATATGATGATATCGAGTTCCGTTTCGAAGATAGATGCAGAAGCATCCAAGTCTTACGAAATACAAGGGTCAGCTTTGTCAAATCAATCACATGTCCATATGAGAGTAAATATATCGTGACCAATAGAATCTACAGTCTCGTTTCTTACGTCGTTTGTTAAGCAAACTTTGACACACAATCCATGCAATTTATATGATGTCGAGTTTCCAAGTCTTACGAAATACAAGGGTGAGCTTTGTCAAATCAATCACATGTCCATATGAGAGCAAATATATCGTGACCTATAGAATCTACAGTCTCGTTCCTTACGTCGTTTGTAAAGCAAACTTTGACACACAATCCATGCAATGTATATGATGATATCGAGTTCCGTATCGAAATTAGATACAGAAGCATCCAAGTCTAACGAAATACAAGGGTCAGCTTTGTCAAATCAATCACATGTCCATATGAGAGCAAATATATCGTGACCTATAGAATCTACAGTCTCGTTCCTTACGTCGTTTGTTAAGCAAACTTTGACACACAATTCATGCAATTTATATGATGATATCAAGTTCCGTATTGAAATTAGATGCAGAATCATCCAAATCTCACGAAATACAAGGGTCAGTTTTGTCAAATCAAACACATGTCCATATGAGAGCAAATATATCGTGACCTATAGAATCTACAGTCTCGTTTCTTACGTCGTTTGTTAAGCAAACTTTGACACACAATCCATGCAATTTATATGATGATATCGAGTTTCGTATCGAAATTAGATGCAGAAGCATCCAAGTCTCACGAAATATAAGGGTCAGCTTTGTCAAATCAATCACATGTCCATATGAGAGCAAATATATCGTGACCTATAGAATCTACAGTCTCGTTTCCTACGTCGTTTGTTAAGCAAACTTTGACACACAATCCATGCAATTTATATGATGATATTGAGTTTCGCATCGAAATTAGATGCAGAAGCATCCAAGTCTCACGAAATACAAGGGTCAGCTTTGTCAAATCAATCACATGTCCATATGAGAGCAAATATATCGTCAGCTAAAGAATCTACAGTCTCGTTTCTTACGTCGTTTGTTAAGCAAACTTTGACACACAATCCATGCAATTTATATGATGATATCGAGTTCCGTATCGAAATTAGATGCAGAAGCATCCAAGTCTAACGAAATACAAGGGTCAGCTTTGTCAAATCAATCACATGTCCATATGAGAGCAAATATATCGTGACCTATAGAATCTACAGTCTCGTTCCTTACGTCGTTTGTTAAGCAAACTTTGACACACAATCCATGCAATTTATATGATGATATCGTGTTCCGTATCGAAATTAGATGCAGAAGCATCCAAGTCTCACGAAATACAAGGGTCAGCTTTTTCAAATCAATCACATGTCCATATGAGAGCAAATATATCGTCAGCTAAAGAATCTACAGTCTCGTTTCTTACGTCGTTTGTTAAGCAAACTTTGACACACAATCCATGCAATTTATATGATGATATCGAGTTCCGTTTCGAAATTAGATGCAGAAGCATCCAAGTCTCCCGAAATACAAGGGTCAGCTTTGTCAAATCAATCACATGTCCATATGAGAGCAAATATATCGTCACCTATAGAATCTACAGTCTCGTTTCTTACGACGTTTGTTAAGCAAACTTTGACACACAATCCATGCAATTTATATGATGATATCGAGTTCCGTATCGAAATTAGATGCGGAAGCATCCAAATCTCACGAAATACAAGGGTCAGCTTTGTCAAATCAATCACATGTCCATATGAGAGCAAATATATCGTGACCTATAGAATCTACAGTCTCGTTTCTTACGTCGTTTGGTAAGCAAACTTTGACACACAATCCATGCAATTTATATGATGATATCGAGTTCCGTATCGAAATTAGATGCAGAAGCATCCAAATCTCACGAAATACAATGGTCAGCTTTGTCAAATCAATCAGATGTCCATATGAGAGCAAATATATCGTGACCTATAGAATCTACAGTCTCGTTTCTTACGTCGTTTGATAAGCAAACTTTGACACACAATCCATGCAATTTATAAGATGATGTCGAGTTCCGTATCGAAATTAGATGCAGAAGCATCCAAGTCTCACGAAATACAAGGGTCAGCTTTGTCAAATCAAACACATGTCCATATGAGAGTAAATATATCGTGACCTATAGAATCTACAGTATCGTTCCTTACGTCGTTTGTTAAGCAAACTATGACACACAATCCATGCAGTTTATATGATGATATCGAGTTCCGTATCGAAATTAGATGCAGAAGCATCCAAGTCTCACGAAATACAAGGGTCAGCTTTGTCAAATCAATCACATGTCCATATGAGAGCAAATATATCGTGACCTATTGAATCTACAGTCTCGTTCCTTACGTCGTTTGTTAAGCAAACTTTGACACACAATCCATGCAATTTATATGATGATATTGAGTTCCGTATCGAAATTAGATGCAGAAGCATCCAAATCTCACGAAATACAAGGGTCAGCTTTGTCAAATCAATCACATGTCCATATGAGAGCAAATATATCGTCAGCTAAAGAATCTACAGTCTCGTTTCTTACGTCGTTTGTAAAGCAAACTTTGACACACAATCCATGCAATTTATATGATGATGTCGAGTTCCGTATCGAAATTAGATGCAGAAGCATCCAAGTCTCACGAAATACAAGGGTCAGCTTTGTCAAATCAATCACATGTCCATATGAGAGCAAATATATCGTGACCTATAGAATCTACAGTCTCGTTTCTTACGTCGTTTGTTAAGCAAACTTTGACACACAACCCATGCAATTTATATGATGATGTCGTGTTCCGTATCGAAATTAGATGCAGAAGCATCCAAGTCTCACGAAATACAAGGGTCAGCTTTGTCAAATCAATCACATGTCCATATGAGAGCAAATATATCGTGACCTATAATATCTACAGTCTCGTTCCTTACGTCGTTTGTTAAGCAAACTTTGACACACAATCCATGCAATTTATATGATGATATCGAGTTCCGTATCGAAATTAGATGCAGAAGCATCCAAGTCTAACGAAATACAAGGGTCAGCTTTGTCAAATCAATCACATGTCCATATGAGAGCAAATATATCGTGACCTATAAAATCTACAGTCTCGTTTCTTACGTCGTTTGTAAAGCAAACTTTGACACACAATCCATGCAATTTATATGATGATGTCGAGTTCCGTTTCGAAGATAGATGCAGAAGCATCCAAGTCTCACGAAATACAAGGGTCAGCTTTGTCAAATCAATCACATGTCCATATGAGAGCAAATATATCGTGACCTATAGAATCTACAGTCTCGTTTCTTACGTCGTTTGTTAAGCAAACTTTGACACACAATCCATGCAATTTATATGATGATATCGAGTTCCGTATCGAAATTAGATGCAGAAGCATCCAAATCTCACGAAATACAAGGGTCAGCTTTGTCAAATCAATCACATGTCCATATGAGAGCAAATATATCGTCAGCTAAAGAATCTACAGTCTCGTTTCTTACGTCGTTTGTTAAGCAAACTTTGACACACAATCCATGCAATTTATATGATGATATCGTGTTCCGTATCGAAATTAGATGCAGAAGCATCCAAGTCTCACGAAATACAAGGGTCAGCTTTGTCAAATCAATCACATGTCCATATGAGAGCAAATATATCGTGACCTATTGAATCTACAGTCTCGTTTCTTATGTCGTTTGTTAAGCAAACTTTGACACACAATCCATGCAATTTATATGATGATGTCGAGTTCCGTATCTAAATTAGATGCAGAAGCATCCAAGTCTCACGAAATACAAGGGTCAGCTTTGTCAAATCAATCACATGTCCATATGAGAGCAAATATATCGTGACCTATAATATCTACAGTCTCGTTTCTTACGTCGTTTGGTAAGCAAACTTTGACACACAATCCATGCAATTTATGTGATGATATCGAGTTCCGTTTCGAAGATAGATGCAGAAGCATCCAAGTCTCACGAAATACAAGGGTCAGCTTTGTCAAATCAATCACATGTCCATATGAGAGCAAACATATCGTCAGCTAAAGAATCTACAGTCTCGTTTCTTACGTCGTTTGTTAAGCAAACTTTGACACACAATCCATGCAATTTATATGATGATATCGAGTTCCGTATCGAAATTAGATGCAGAAGCATCCAAGTCTCCCGAAATACAAGGGTCAGCATTGTCAAATCAATCACATGTCAATATGAGAGCAAATATATCGTGACCTATAGAATCTACAGTCTCGTTTCTTACGTCGTTTGTTAAGCAAACTTTGACACACAATCCATGCAATTTATATGATGATATCGAGTTCCGTATCGAAATTAGATGCAGAAGCATCCAAATCTCACGAAATACAAGGGTCAGCTTTGTCAAATCAATCACATGTCCATATGAGAGCAAATATATCGTCAGCTAAAGAATCTACAGTCTCGTTTCTTACGTCGTTTGTTAAGCAAACTTTGACACACAATCCATGCAATTTATATGATGATATCGTGT
Organism: Musca autumnalis; assembly: GCF_047663935.1. NCBI lineage: Eukaryota > Metazoa > Arthropoda > Insecta > Diptera > Muscidae > Musca > Musca autumnalis. The sequence goes on from NW_027411683.1 coordinate 214,623, forward strand.
TCCGTATCGAAATTAGATGCAGAAGCATCCAAGTCTCACGAAATACAAGGGTCAGCTTTGTCAAATCAATCACATGTCCATATGAGAGCAAATATATCGTGACCTATTGAATCTACAGTCTCGTTTCTTACGTCGTTTGTTAAGCAAACTTTGACACACAATCCATGCAATTTATATGATGATGTCGAGTTCCGTATCGAAATTAGATGCAGAAGCATCCAAGTCTCACGAAATACAAGGGTCAGCTTTGTCAAATCAATCACATGTCCATATGAGAGCAAATATATCGTGACCTATAATATCTACAGTCTCGTTTCTTATGTCGTTTGGCAAGCAAACTTTGACACACAATCCATGCAATTTATGTGATGATATCGAGTTCCGTTTCGAAGATAGATGCAGAAGCATCCAAGTCTCACGAAATACAAGGGTCAGCTTTGTCAAATCAATCACATGTCCATATGAGAGCAAATATATCGTCAGCTAAAGAATCTACAGTCTCGTTTCTTACGTCGTTTGTTAAGCAAACTTTGACACACAATCCATGCAATTTATATGATGATATCGAGTTCCGTATCGAAATTAGATGCAGAAGCATCCAAGTCTTACGAAATACAAGGGTCAGCTTTGTCAAATCAATCACATGTCCATATGAGAGCAAATATATCGTCAGCTAAAGAATCTACAGTCTCGTTTCTTACGTCGTTTGTTAAGCAAACTTTGACACACAATCCATGCAATTTATATGATGATATCGAGTTCCGTATCGAAATTAGATGCAGAAGCATCCAAGTCTCACGAAATACAAGGGTCAGCTTTGTCAAATCAATCACATGTCCATATAAGAGCAAATATATCGTGACCTATAGAATCTACAGTCTCGTTTCTTACGTCGTTTGTTAAGCAAACTTTGACACACAATCCATGCAATTTATATGATGATATCGAGTTCTGTATCGAAATTAGATGCAGAAGCATCCAAATCTCACGAAATACAAGGGTCAGCTTTGTCAAATCAAACACATGTCCATATGAGAGCAAATATATCGTGACCTATAGAATCTACAGTCTCGTTTCTTACGTCGTTTGTTAAGCAAACTTTGACACACAATCCATGCAATTTATATGATGATATCGAGTTCCGTATCGAAATTAGATGCAGAAGCATCCAAGTCTCACGAAATACAAGGGTCAGCTTTGTCAAATCAATCACATGTCCATATGAGAGCAAATATATCGTGACCTATAGAATCTACAGTCTCGTTTCTTACGTCGTTTGTTAAGCAAACTTTGACACACAATCCATGCAATTTATATGATGATGTCGAGTTCCGTATCGAAATTAGATGCAGAAGCATCCAAGTCTCACGAAATACAAGGGTCAGCTTTGTCAAATCAATCACATGTCCATATGAGAGCAAATATATCGTGACCTATTGAATCTACAGTCTCGTTTCTTACGTCGTTTGTTAAGCAAACTTTGACACACAATCCATGCAATTTATATGATGATATCGAGTTCCGTATCGAAATTAGATGCAGAAGCATCCAAGTCTAACGAAATACAAGGGTCAGCTTTGTCAAATCAATCACATGTCCATATGACAGCAAATATATCGTCAGCTATAGAATCTACAGTCTCGTTTCTTACGTCGTTTGTTAAGCAAACTTTGACACACAATCCATGCAATTTATATGATGATGTCGAGTTCCGTATCGAAATTAGATGCAGAAGCATCCAAGTCTCACGAAATACAAGGGTCAGCTTTGTCAAATCAATCACATGTCCATATGAGAGCAAATATATCGTGACCTATAGAATCTACAGTCTCGTTTCTTACGTCGTTTGTTAAGCAAACTTTGACACAAAATCCTTGCAATTTATATGATGATGTCGAGTTCCGTATCGAAATTAGATGCAGAAGCATCCAAGTCTCACGAAATACAAGGGTCAGCTTTGTCAAATCAATCACATGTCCATATGAGAGCAAATATATCGTGACCTATAGAATCTACAGTCTCGTTTCTTACGTCGTTTGTTAGGCACACAATCCATGCAATTTATATGATGATATCGAGTTCCGTATCGAAATTAGATGCAGAAGCATCCAAGTCTAACGAAATACAAGGGTCAGCTTTGTCAAATCAATCACATGTCCATATGAGAGCAAATATATCGTGACCTATAGAATCTACAGTCTCGTTTCTTACGTCGTTTGTAAAGCAAACTTTGACACACAATCCATGCAATTTATGTGATGATATCGTGTTCCGTATCGAAATTAGATGCAGAAGCATCCAAGTCTTACGAAATACAAGGGTCAGCTTTGTCAAATCAATCACATGTCCATATGAGAGCAAATATATCGTCAGCTAAAGAATCTACAGTCTCGTTTCTTACGACGTTTGTTAAGCAAACTTTGACACACAATCCATGCAATTTATATGATGATGTCGAGTTCCGTATCGAAATTAGATGCAGAAGCATCCAAGTCTCTCGAAATACAAGGGTCTGCATTGTCAAATCAATCACATGTCCATATGAGAGCAAATATATCGTGACCTATAGAATCTACAGTCTCGTTTCTTACGTCGATTGTTAAGCAAACTTTGACACACAATCCATGCAATTTATATGATGATATCGAGTTCCGTATCGAAATTAGATGCAGAAGCATCCAAGTCTTCCGAAATACAAGGGTCAGCTTTGTCAAATCAATCACATGTCCATATGAGAGCAAATATATCGTGACCTATAGAATCTACAGTCTGGTTTCTTACGTCGTTTGTTAAGCAAACTTTGACACACAATCCATGCAATTTATATGATGATATCGAGTTCCGTATCGAAATTAGATGCAGAAGCATCCAAATCTCACGAAATACAAGGGTCAGCTTTGTCAAATCAATCACATGTCCATATGAGAGCAAATATATCGTCAGCTAAAGAATCTACAGTCTCGTTTCTTACGTCGTTTGTTAAGCAAACTTTGACACACAATCCATGTAATTTATATGATGATATCGTGTTCCGTATCGAAATTAGATGCAGAAGCATCCAAGTCTTACGAAATACAAGGGTCAGCTTTGTCAAATCAATCACATGTCCATATGAGAGCAAATATATCGTCAGCTAAAGAATCTACAGTCTCGTTTCTTACGTCGTTTGTTAAGCAAACTTTGACACACAATCCATGCAATTTATATGATGATATCGAGTTCCGTATCGAAATTAGATGCAGAAGCATCCAAATCTCACGAAATACAAGGGTCAGCTTTGTCAAATCAATCACATGTCCATATGAGAGCAAATATATCGTGACCTATAGAATCTACAGTCTCGTTTCTTACGTCGTTTGTTAAGCAAACTTTGACACACAATCCATGCAATTTATATGATGATATCGAGTTCCGTATCGAAATTAGATGCAGAAGCATCCAAGTCTCACGAAATACAAGGGTCAGCTTTGTCAAATCAATCACATGTCCATATGAGAGCAAATATATCGTGACCTATAGAATCTACAGTCTCGTTTCTTACGTCGTTTGTTAAGCAAACTTTAACACACAATCCATGCAATTTATATGATGATATCGTGTTCCGTATCGAAATTAGATGCAGAAGCATCCAAGTCTCACGAAATACAAGGGTCAGCTTTGTCAAATCAATGACATGTCCATATGAGAGCAAATATATCGTGACCTATAGAATCTACAGTCTCGCTTCTTACGTCGTTTGTTAAGCAAACTTTGACACACAATCCATGCAATTTATACGATGATATCGAGTTCCGTTTCGAAATTAGATGCAGAAGCATCCAAATCTCACGAAATACAAGGGTCAGCTTTGTCAAATCAATCACATGTCCATATGAGAGCAAATATATCGTGACCTATTGAATCTACAGTCTCGTTTCTTACGTCGTTTGTTAAGCAAACTTTGACACACAATCCATGCAATTTATATGATGATGTCGATTTCCGTATCGAAATTAGATGCAGAAGCATCCAAGTCTCACGAAATACAAGGGTCAGCTTTGTCAAATCAATTACATGTCCATATGAGAGTAAATATATCGTGTCTTATAGAATCTACAGTCTCGTTTCTTACGTCGTTTGTTAAGCAAACTTTGACACACAATCCATGCAATTTATATGATGATATCGAGTTCCGTATCGAAATTAGATGCAGAAGCATCCAAGTCTTCCGAAATACAAGGGTCAGCTTTGTCAAATCAATCACATGTCCATATGAGAGCAAATATATCGTGACCTATAGAATCTACAGTCTCGTTTCTTACGTCGTTTGTTAAGCAAACTTTGACACACAATCCATGCAATTTATATGATGATATCGAGTTCCGTATCGAAATTAGATGCAGAAGCATCCAAATCTCACGAAATACAAGGGTCAGCTTTGTCAAATCAATCACATGTCCATATGAGAGCAAATATATCGTCAGCTAAAGAATCTACAGTCTCGTTTCTTACGTCGTTTGTTAAGCAAACTTTGACACACAATCCATGTAATTTATATGATGATATCGTGTTCCGTATCGAAATTAGATGCAGAAGCATCCAAGTCTTACGAAATACAAGGGTCAGCTTTGTCAAATCAATCACATGTCCATATGAGAGCAAATATATCGTCAGCTAAAGAATCTACAGTCTCGTTTCTTACGTCGTTTGTTAAGCAAACTTTGACACACAATCCATGCAATTTATATGATGATATCGAGTTCCGTATCGAAATTAGATGCAGAAGCATCCAAATCTCACGAAATACAAGGGTCAGCTTTGTCAAATCAATCACATGTCCATATGAGAGCAAATATATCGTGACCTATAGAATCTACAGTCTCGTTTCTTACGTCGTTTGTTAAGCAAACTTTGACACACAATCCATGCAATTTATATGATGATATCGAGTTCCGTATCGAAATTAGATGCAGAAGCATCCAAGTCTCACGAAATACAAGGGTCAGCTTTGTCAAATCAATCACATGTCCATATGAGAGCAAATATATCGTGACCTATAGAATCTACAGTCTCGTTTCTTACGTCGTTTGTTAAGCAAACTTTAACACACAATCCATGCAATTTATATGATGATATCGTGTTCCGTATCGAAATTAGATGCAGAAGCATCCAAGTCTCACGAAATACAAGGGTCAGCTTTGTCAAATCAATGACATGTCCATATGAGAGCAAATATATCGTGACCTATAGAATCTACAGTCTCGCTTCTTACGTCGTTTGTTAAGCAAACTTTGACACACAATCCATGCAATTTATACGATGATATCGAGTTCCGTTTCGAAATTAGATGCAGAAGCATCCAAATCTCACGAAATACAAGGGTCAGCTTTGTCAAATCAATCACATGTCCATATGAGAGCAAATATATCGTGACCTATTGAATCTACAGTCTCGTTTCTTACGTCGTTTGTTAAGCAAACTTTGACACACAATCCATGCAATTTATATGATGATGTCGATTTCCGTATCGAAATTAGATGCAGAAGCATCCAAGTCTCACGAAATACAAGGGTCAGCTTTGTCAAATCAATTACATGTCCATATGAGAGTAAATATATCGTGTCTTATAGAATCTACAGTCTCGTTTCTTACGTCGTTTGTTAAGCAAACTTTGACACACAATCCATGCAATTTATATGATGATATCGAGTTCCGTTTCGAAGATAGATGCAGAAGCATCCAAATCTCACGAAATACAAGGGTCAGCTTTGTCAAATCAATCACATGTCCATATGAGAGCAAATATATCGTGACCTATAGAATCTACAGTCTTGTTTCTTACGTCGTTTGTTAAGCAAACTTTGACACACAATCCATGCAATTTATATGATGATATCGAGTTCCGTATCGAAATTAGATGCAGAAGCATCCAAGTCTCACGAAATATAAGGGTCAGCTTTGTCAAATCAATCACATGTCCATATGAGAGCAAATATATCGTCAGCTAAAGAATCTACAGTCTCGTTTCTTACGTCGTTTGTTAAGCAAACTTTGACACACAATCCATGCAATTTATATGATGATGTCGTGTTCCGTATCGAAATTAGATGCAGAAGCATCCAAGTCTTACGAAATACAAGGGTCAGCTTTGTCAAATCAATCACATGTCCATATGAGAGCAAATATATCGTGACCTATAGAATCTACAGTCTCGTTCCTTACGTCGTTTGTTAAGCAAACTTTGACACACACTCCATGCAATTTATATGATGATGTCGAGTTCCGTATCGAAATTAGATGCAGAAGCATCCAAGTCTCACGAAATACAAGGGTCAGCTTTGTCAAATCAATCACATGTCCATATGAGAGCAAATATATCGTGACCTATAGAATCTACAGTCTCGTTTCTTACGTCGTTTGTTAAGCAAACTTTGACACACAATCCATGCAATTTATATGATGATATCGTGTTCCGTATCGAAATTAGATGCAGAAGCATACAAGTCTCACGAAATACAAGGGTCAGCTTTGTCAAATCAATCACATGTCCATATGAGAGCAAATATATCGTGACCTATAGAATCTACAGTCTTGTTTCTTACGTCGTTAGTAAAGCAAGTTCCGTATCGAAATTAGATGCAGAAGCATCCAAGTCTCACGAAATATAAGGGTCAGCTTTGTCAAATCAATCACATGTCCATATGAGAGCAAATATATCGTCAGCCTAAAGAATCTACAGTCTCGTTTCTTACGTCGTTTGTTAAGCAAACTTTGACACACAATCCATGCAATTTATATGATGATGTCGTGTTCCGTATCGAAATTAGATGCACAAGCATCCAAGTCTTACGAAAATACAAGGGTCAGCTTAGTCAAATCAATCACATGTCCATATGAGAGCAAATATATCGTGACCTATAGAATCTACAGTCTCGTTCCTTACGCCGTTTGTTAAGCAAACTTTGACACACAATCCATGCAATTTATATGATGATGTCGAGTTCCGTATCGAAATTAGATGCAGAAGCATCCAAGTCTCACGAAATACAAGGGTCAGCTTTGTCAAATCAATCACATGTCCATATGAGAGCAAATATATCGTGACCTATAGAATCTACAGTCTCGTTTCTTACGTCGTTTGTTAAGCAAACTTTGACACACAATCCATGCAATTTATATGATGATATCGTGTTCCGTATCGAAAATTAGATGCAGAAGCATACAAGTCTCACGAAATACAAGGGTCAGCTTTGTCAAATCAATCACATGTCCATATGAGAGCAAATATATCGTGACCTATAAAATCTACAGTCTTGTTTCTTACGTCGTTAGTAAAGCAAACTTTGACACACAATCCATGCAATTTATATGATGATATCGAGTTCCGTTTCGAAGATAGATGCAGAAGCATCCAAGTCTTACGAAATACAAGGGTCAGCTTTGTCAAATCAATCACATGTCCATATGAGAGCAAATATATCGTGACCTATAGAGTCTACAGTCTCGTTCCTTACGTCGTTTGTTAAGCAAACTTTGACACACAATCCATGCAATTTATATGATGATATCGTGTTCCGTATCGAAATTAGATGCAGAAGCATCCAAATCTCACGAAATACAAGAGTCAGCTTTGTCAAATCAATCACATGTCCATATGAGAGCAAATATATCGTGACCTATAGAATCTACAGTCTCGTTTCTTACGTCGTTTATTAAGCAAACTTTGACACACAATCCATGCAATTTATATGATGATGTCGAGTTCCGTATCGAAATTAGATGCAGAAGCATCCAAGTCTCACGAAATACAAGGGTCAGCTTTGTCAAATCAATCACATGTCCATATGAGAGCAAATATATCGTGACCTATAGAATCTACAGTCTCGTTTCTTACGTCGTTTGTTAAGCAAACTTTGACACACAATCCATGCAATTTATATGATGATATCGAGTTCCGTTTCGAAGATAGATGCAGAAGCATCCAAGTCTTACGAAATACAAGGGTCAGCTTTGTCAAATCAATCACATGTCCATATGAGAGTAAATATATCGTGACCTATAGAATCTACAGTCTCGTTTCTTACGTCGTTTGTTAAGCAAACTTTGACACACAATCCATGCAATTTATATGATGATGTCGAGTTCCGTATCGAAATTAGATGCAGAAGCATCCAAGTCTCACGAAATACAAGGGTCAGCTTTGTCAAATCAATCACATGTCCATATGTGAGCAAATATATCGTGACCTATAGAATCTACAGTCTCGTTTCTTACGTCGTTTGTTAAGCAAACTTTGACACACAATCCATGCAATTTACATGATGACGTCGAGTTCCGTATCGAAATTAGATGCAGAAGCATCCAAGTCTTACGAAATACAAGGGTCAGCTTTGTCAAATCAATCACATGTCCATATGAGAGCAAATATATCGTGACCTATAGAATCTACAGTCTCGTTCCTTACGTCGTTTGTAAAGCAAACTTTGACACACAATCCATGCAATTTATATGATGATATCGAGTTCCGTATCGAAATTAGATGCAGAAGCATCCAAGTCTAACGAAATACAAGGGTCAGCTTTGTCAAATCAATAACATGTCCATATGAGAGCAAATATATCGTGACCTATAGAATCTACAGTCTCGTTCCTTACGTCGTTTGTTAAGCAAACTTTGACACACAATTCATGCAATTTATATGATGATATCGAGTTCCGTATCGAAATTAGATGCAGAAGCATCCAAATCTCACGAAATACAAGGGTCAGCTTTGTCAAATCAAACACATGTCCATATGAGAGCAAATATATCGTGACCTATAGAATCTACAGACTCGTTTCTTACGTCGTTTGTTAAGCAAACTTTGACACACAATCCATGCAATTTATATGATGATATCGAGTTCCGTATCGAAATTAGATGCAGAAGCACCCAAGTCTCCCGAAATACAAGGGTCAGCTTTGTCAAATCAATCACATGTCCATATGAGAGCAAGTATATCGTCAGCTAAAGAATCTACAGTCTCGTTTCTTACGTCGTTTGTTAAGCAAACTTTGACACACAATCCATGCAATTTATATGATGATATCGAGTTCCGTTTCGAAGATAGATGCAGAAGCATCCAAGTCTTACGAAATACAAGGGTCAGCATTGTCAAATCAATCACATGTCCATATGAGAGCAAGTATATCGTCACCTATAGAATCTACAGTCTCGTTTCTTACGTCGTTTGGTAAGCAAACTTTGACACACAATCCATGCAATTTATATGATGATATCGAGTTCCGTATCGAAATTAGATGCAGAAGCATCCAAGTCTAACGAAATACAAGGGTCAGCTTTGTCAAATCAATCACATGTCCATATGAGAGCAAATATATCGTGACCTATAGAATCTACAGTCTCGTTTCTTACGTCGTTTGTTAAGCAAACTTTGACACACAATCCATGCAATTTATATGATGATATCGTGTTCCGTATCGAAATTAGATGCAGAAGCATCCAAGTCTCACGAAATACAAGGGTCAGCTTTGTCAAATCAATCACATGTCCATATGAGAGCAAATATATCGTGACCTATAGAATCTACAGTCTCGTTTCTTACGTCGTTTGTTAAGCAAACTTTGACACACAATCCATGCAATTTATATGATGATATTGAGTTCCGTATCGAAATTAGATGCAGAAGCATCCAAGTCTCACGAAATACAAGGGTCAGCTTTGTCAAATCAATCACATGTCCATATGAGAGCAAATATATCGTCAGCTAAAGAATCTACAGTCTCGTTTCTTACGTCGTTTGTTAAGCAAACTTTGACACACAATCCATGCAATTTATATGATGATGTCGAGTTCCGTATCGAAATTAGATGCAGAAGCATCCAAATCTCACGAAATACAAGGGTCAGCTTTGTCAAATCAATCACATGTCCATATGAGAGCAAATATATCGTGACCTATAGAATCTACAGTCTCGTTTCTTACGTCGTTTGTTAAGCAAACTTTGACACACAATCCATGCAATTTATATGATGATATCGAGTTCCGTATCGAAATTAGATGCAGAAGCATCCAAGTCTCACGAAATACAAGGGTCAGCTTTGTCAAATCAATCACATGTCCATATGAGAGCAAATATATCGTCACCTATAGAATCTACAGTCTCGTTTCTTACGTCGTTTGTTAAGCAAACTTTGACACACAATCCATGCAATTTATATGATGATGTCGAGTTCCGTATCGAAATTAGATGCAGAAGCATCCAAGTCTCACGAAATACAACGGTCAGCATTGTCAAATCAATCACATGTCCATATGAGAGCAAATATATCGTCAGCTAAAGAATCTACAGTCTCGTTTCTTACGTCGTTTGTAAAGCAAACTTTGACACACAATCCATGCAATTTATATGATGATATCGAGTTCCGTATCGAAGATAGATGCAGAAGCATCCAAGTCTCACGAAATACAAGGGTCAGCTTTGTCAAATCAATCACATGTCCATATGAGAGCAAATATATCGTGACCTATAGAATCTACAGTCTCGTTCCTTACGTCATTTGTTAAGCAAACTTTGACACACAATCCATGCAATTAATATGATGATATTGAGTTCCGTATCGAAATTAGATGCAGAAGCATCCAAGTCTCACGAAATACAAGGGTCAGCTTTGTCAAATCAATCACATGTCCATATGAGAGCAAATATATCGTCAGCTAAATAATCTACAGTCTCGTTTCTTACGTCGTTTGTTAAGCAAACTTTGACACACAATCCATGCAATTTATATGATGATATCGAGTTCCGTATCGAAATTAAATACAGAAGCATCCAAGTCTTACGAAATACAAGGGTCAGCTTTGTCAAATCAATCACATGTCCATATGAGAGCAAATATATCGTCAGCTAAAGAATCTACAATCTCGTTTCTTACGTCGTTTGTTAAGCAAACTTTGACACACAATCCATGCAATTTATATGATGATATCGTGTTCCGTATCGAAATTAGATGCAGAAGCATCCAAGTCTCCCGAAATACAAGGGTCAGCTTTGTCAAATCAATCACATGTCCATATGAGAGCAAATATATCGTGACCTATAGAATCTACAGTCTCGTTCCTTACGTCGTTTGTTAAGCAAACTTTGACACACAATCCATGCAATTTATATGATGATATCGAGTTCCGTATCGAAATTAAATGCAGAAGCATCCAAGTCTTACGAAATACAAGGGTCAGCTTTGTCAAATCAATCACATGTCCATATGAGAGCAAATATATCGTGACCTATAGAATCTACAGTCTCGTTTCTTACGTCGTTTGTTAAGCAAACTTTGACACACAATCCATGCAATTTATATGATGATATCGTGTTCCGTATCGAAATTAGATGCAGAAGCATCCAAGTCTCCCGAAATACAAGGGTCAGCTTTGTCAAATCAATCACATGTCCATATGAGAGCAAATATATCGTGACCTATAGAATCTACAGTCTCGTTTCTTACGTCGTTTGGTAAGCAAACTTTGACACACAATCCATGCAATTTATATGATGATATCGAGTTCCGTTTCGAAGATAGATGCAGAAGCATCCAAGTCTTACGAAATACAAGGGTCAGCATTGTCAAATCAATCACATGTCCATATGAGAGCAAGTATATCGTCACCTATAGAATCTACAGTCTCGTTTCTTACGTCGTTTGGTAAGCAAACTTTGACACACAATCCATGCAATTTATATGATGATATCGAGTTCCGTATCGAAATTAGATGCAGAAGCATCCAAGTCTAACGAAATACAAGGGTCAGCTTTGTCAAATCAATCACATGTCCATATGAGAGCAAATATATCGTGACCTATAGAATCTACAGTCTCGTTTCTTACGTCGTTTGTTAAGCAAACTTTGACACACAATCCATGCAATTTATATGATGATATCGTGTTCCGTATCGAAATTAGATGCAGAAGCATCCAAGTCTCACGAAATACAAGGGTCAGCTTTGTCAAATCAATCACATGTCCATATGAGAGCAAATATATCGTGACCTATAGAATCTACAGTCTCGTTTCTTACGTCGTTATTTAAGCAAACTTTGACACACAATCCATGCAATTTATATGATGATATTGAGTTCCGTATCGAAATTAGATGCAGAAGCATCCAAGTCTCAAGAAATACAAGGGTCAGCTTTGTCAAATCAATCACATGTCCATATGAGAGCAAATATATCGTCAGCTAAAGAATCTACAGTCTCGTTTCTTACGTCGTTTGTTAAGCAAACTTTGACACACAATCCATGCAATTTATATGATGATGTCGAGTTCCGTATCGAAATTAGATGCAGAAGCATCCAAATATCACGAAATACAAGGGTCAGCTTTGTCAAATCAATCACATGTCCATATATCGTGACCTATAGAATCTACAGTCTCGTTTCTTACGTCGTTTGTTAAGCAAACTTTGACACACAATCCATGCAATTTATATGATGATATCGAGTTCCGTATCGAAATTAGATGCAGAAGCATCCAAGTCTCACGAAATACAAGGGTCAGCTTTGTCAAATCAATCACATGTCCATATGAGAGCAAATATATCGTCACCTATAGAATCTACAGTCTCGTTTCTTACGTCGTTTGTTAAGCAAACTTTGACACACAATCCATGCAATTTATATGATGATGTCGAGTTCCGTATCGAAATTAGATACAGAAGCATCCAAGTCTCACGAAATACAAGGGTCAGCTTTGTCAAATCAATCACATGTCCATATGAGAGCAAATATATCGTCAGCTAAAGAATCTACAGTCTCGTTTCTTACGTCGTTTGTAAAGCAAACTTTGACACACAATCCATGCAATTTATATGATGATATCGAGTTCCGTATCGAAGATAGATGCAGAAGCATACAAGTCTCACGAAATACAAGGGTCAGCTTTGTCAAATCAATCACATGTCCATATGAGAGCAAATATATCGTCACCTATAGAATCTACAGTCTCGTTTCTTACGTCGTTTGTTAAGCAAACTTTGACACACAATCCATGCAATTTATATGATGATATCGAGTTCCGTATCGAAATTAGATGCAGAAGCATCCAAGTCTCACGAAATACAAGGGTCAGCATTGTCAATTCAATCACATGTCCATATGAGAGCAAATATATCGTCAGCTAAAGAATCTACAGTCTCGTTTCTTACGTCGTTTGTAAAGCAAACTTTGACACACAATCCATGCAATTTATATGATGATATCGAGTTCCGTATCGAAGATAGATGCAGAAGCATACAAGTCTCACGAAATACAAGGGTCAGCTTTGTCAAATCAATCACATGTCCATATGAGAGCAAATATATCGTCACCTATAGAATCTACAGTCTCGTTTCTTACGTCGTTTGTTAAGCAAACTTTGACACACAATCCATGCAATTTATATGATGATATCGAGTTCCGTATCGAAGATAGATGCAGAAGCATCCAAGTCTCAAGAAATACAAGGGTCAGCTTTGTCAAATCAATCACATGTCCATATGAGAGCAAATATATCGTCAGCTAAAGAATCTACAGTCTCGTTTCTTACGTCGTTTGTTAAGCAAACTTTGACACACAATCCATGCAATTTATATGATGATATTGAGTTCCGTATCGAAATTAGATGCAGAAGCATCCAAGTCTCACGAAATACAAGGGTCAGCTTTGTCAAATCAATCACATGTCCATATGAGAGCAAATATATCGTCTGCTAAAGAATCTACAGTCTCGTTTCTTACGTCGTTTGTTAAGCAAACTTTGACACACAATCCATGCAATTTATATGATGATATCGAGTTCCGTATCGAAATTAGATGCAGAAGCATCCAAGTCTTACGAAATACAAGGGTCAGCTTTGTCAAATCAATCACATGTCCATATGAGAGCAAATATATCGTCAGCTAAAGAATCTACAGTCTCGTTTCTTACGTCGTTTGTTAAGCAAACTTTGACACACAATCCATGCAATTTATATGATGATATCGTGTTCCGTATCGAAATTAGATGCAGAAGCATCCAAGTCTCCCGAAATACAAGGGTCAGCTTTGTCAAATCAATCACATGTCCATATGAGAGCAAGTATATCGTCACCTATAGAATCTACAGTCTCGTTTCTTACGTCGTTTGGTAAGCAAACTTTGACACACAATCCATGCAATTTATATGATGATATCGAGTTCCGTATCGAAATTAGATGCAGAAGCATCCAAGTCTAACGAAATACAAGGGTCAGCTTTGTCAAATCAATCACATGTCCATATGAGAGCAAATATATCGTGACCTATAGAATCTACAGTCTCGTTTCTTACGTCGTTTGTTAAGCAAACTTTGACACACAATCCATGCAATTTATATGATGATATCGAGTTCCGTATCGAAATTAGATGCAGAAGCATCCAAGTCTTACGAAATACAAGGGTCAGCTTTGTCAAATCAATCACATGTCCATATGAGAGCAAATATATCGTCAGCTAAAGAATCTACAGTCTCGTTTCTTACGTCGTTTGTAAAGCAAACTTTGACACACAATCCATGCAATTTATATGATGATATCGAGTTCCGTTTCGAAGATAGATGCAGAAGCATCCAAGTCTTACGAAATACAAGGGTCAGCATTGTCAAATCAATCACATGTCCATATGAGAGCAAGTATATCGTCACCTATAGAATCTACAGTCTCGTTTCTTACGTCGTTTGGTAAGCAAACTTTGACACACAATCCATGCAATTTATATGATGATATCGAGTTCCGTATCGAAATTAGATGCAGAAGCATCCAAGTCTAACGAAATACAAGGGTCAGCTTTGTCAAATCAATCACATGTCCATATGAGAGCAAATATATCGTGACCTATAGAATCTACAGTCTCGTTTCTTACGTCGTTTGTTAAGCAAACTTTGACACACAATCCATGCAATTCATATGATGATATCGTGTTCCGTATCGAAATTAGATGCAGAAGCATCCAAGTCTCACGAAATACAAGGGTCAGCTTTGTCAAATCAATCACATGTCCATATGAGAGCAAATATATCGTGACCTATAGAATCTACAGTCTCGTTTCTTACGTCGTTTGTTAAGCAAACTTTGACACACAATCCATGCAATTTATATGATGATATTGAGTTCCGTATCGAAATTAGATGCAGAAGCATCCAAGTCTCAAGAAATACAAGGGTCAGCTTTGTCAAATCAATCACATGTCCATATGAGAGCAAATATATCGTCAGCTAAAGAATCTACAGTCTCGTTTCTTACGTCGTTTGTTAAGCAAACTTTGACACAAAATCCATGCAATTTATATGATGATATCGAGTTCCGTATCGAAGATAGATGCAGAAGCATCCAAGTCTCACGAAATACAAGGGTCAGCTTTGTCAAATCAATCACATGTCCATATGAGAGCAAATATATCGTGACCTATAGAATCTACAGTCTCGTTCCTTACGTCGTTTGTTAAGCAAACTTTGACACACAATCCATGCAATTTTTATGATGATATTGAGTTCCGTATCGAAATTAGATGCAGAAGCATCCAAGTCTCTCGAAATACAAGGGTCAGCTTTGTCAAATCAATCACATGTCCATATGAGAGCAAATATATCGTCAGCTAAAGAATCTACAGTCTCGTTTCTTACGTCGTTTGTTAAGCAAACTTTGACACACAATCCATGCAATTTATATGATGATGTCGAGTTCCGTATCGAAATTAGATGCAGAAGCATCCAAGTCTTACGAAATACAAGGGTCAGCTTTGTCAAATCAATCACATGTCCATATGAGAGCAAATATATCGTGACCTATAGAATCTACAGTCTCGTTCCTTACGTCGTTTGTTAAGCAAACTTTGACACACAATCCATGCAATTTATATGATGATATCGAGTTCCGTATCGAAATTAGATGCAGAAGCATCCAAGTCTCCCGAAATACAAGGGTCAGCTTTGTCAAATCAATCACATGTCCATATGAGAGCAAATATATCGTGACCTATAGAATCTACAGTCTCGTTTCTTACGTCGTTTGTTAAGCAAACTTTGACACACAATCCATGCAATTTATATGATGATATCGAGTTCCGTATCGAAATTAGATGCAGAAGCATCCAAATCTCACGAAATACAAGGGTCAGCTTTGTCAAATCAATCACATGTCCATATGAGAGCAAATATATCGTGACCTATAGAATCTACAGTCTCGTTTCTTACGTCGTTTGTTAAGCAAACTTTGACACACAATCCATGCAATTTATATGATGATATCGAGTTCCGTATCGAAATTAGATGCAGAAGCATCCAAGTCTTACGAAATACAAGGGTCAGCTTTGTCAAATCAATCACATGTCCATATGAGAGTAAATATATCGTGACCTATAGAATCTACAGTCTCGTTTCTTACGTCGTTTGTTAAGCAAACTTTGACACACAATCCATGCAATTTATATGATGATATCGAGTTCCGTATCGAAATTAGATGCAGAAGCATCCAAGTCTCACGAAATACAAGGGTCAGCTTTGTCAAATCAATCACATGTCCATATGAGAGCAAATATATCGTGACCTATAGAATCTACAGTCTCGTTTCTTACGTCGTTTGTTGAGCAAACTTTGACACACAATCCATGCAATTTATATGCTGATATCGAGTTCCGTTTCGAAGATAGATGCAGAAGCATCCAAGTCTAACGAAATACAAGGGTCAGCTTTGTCAAATCAATCACATGTCCATATGAGAGCAAATATATCGTCAGCTAAAGAATCTACAGTCTCGTTTCTTACGTCGTTTGGTAAGCAAACTTTGACACACAATCCATGCAATTTATATGATGATATCGAGTTCCGTTTCGAAGACAGATGCAGAAGCATCCAAGTCTAACGAAATACAAGGGTCAGCTTTGTCAAATCAATCACATGTCCATATGAGAGCAAATATATCGTCAGCTAAAGAATCTACAGTCTCGTTTCTTACGTCGTTTGGTAAGCAAACTTTGACACACAATCCATGCAATTTATATGATGATATCGAGTTCCGTTTCGAAGACAGATGCAGAAGCATCCAAGTCTCACGAAATACAAGGGTCAGCTTTGTCAAATCAATCACATGTCCATATGAGAGCAAATATATCGTCAGCTAAAGAATCTACAGTCTCGTTTCTTACGTCGTTTGGTAAGCAAACTTTGACACACAATCCATGCAATTTATATGATGATATCGAGTTCCGTTTCGAAGACAGATGCAGAAGCATCCAAGTCTCACGAAATACAAGGGTCAGCTTTGTCAAATCAATCACATGTCCATATGAGAGCAAATATATCGTGACCTATAATATCTACAGTCTCGTTTCTTAAGTCGTTTGTTAAGCAAACTTTGACACACAATCCATGCAATTTATATGATGATGTCGTGTTCCGTATCGAAATTAGATGCAGAAGCATCCAAGTCTCACGAAATACAAGGGTTAGCTTTGTCAAATCAATCACATGTCCATATGAGAGCAAATATATCGTGACCTATAGAATCTACAGTCTCGTTTCTTACGTCGTTTGTTAAGCAAACTTTGACACACAATCCATGCAATTTATATGATGATATCGAGTTCCGTATCGAAGATAGATGCCGAAGCATCCAAGTCTCACGAAATACAGGGGTCAGCTTTGTCAAATCAATCACATGTCCATATGAGAGCAAATATATCGTGACCTATAATATCTACAGTCTCGTTTCTTACGTCGTTTGTTAAGCAAACTTTGATACACAATCCATGCAATTTATATGATGATGTCGAGTTCCGTATCGAAATCAGATGCAGAAGCATCCAAGTCTCACGAAATACAAGGGTCAGCTTTGTCAAATCAATCACATGTCCATATGAGAGCAAATATATCGTCATCTAAAGAATCTACAGTCTCGTTTCTTACGTCGTTTGTTAAGCAAACATTGACACACAATCCATGCAATTTATATGATGATATCGAGTTCCGTATCGAAATTAGATGCAGAAGCATCCAAGTCTCACGAAATACAAGGGTCAGCTTTGTCAAATCAATAACATGTCCATATGAGAGCAAATATATCGTGACCTAAAGAATCTACAGTCTCGTTTCTTACGTCGTTTGTTAAGCAAACTTTGACACACAATCCATGCAATTTATATGATGATATCGAGTTCCGTATCGAAGATAGATGCAGAAGCATCCAAGTCTCACGAAATACAAGGGTCAGCTTTGTCAAATCAATCACATGTCCATATGAGAGCAAATATATCGTGACCTATAGAATCTACAGTCTCGTTTCTTACGTCGTTTCTTAAGCAAACTTTGACACACAATCCATGCAATTTATATGATGATATCGAGTTCCGTATCGAAATTAGATGCAGAAGCATCCAAGTCTCACGAAATACAAGGGTCAGCTTTGTCAAATCAATCACATGTCCATATGAGAGCAAATATATCGTGACCTATAGAATCTACAGTCTCGTTTCTTACGACGTTTGTTAAGCAAACTTTGACACACAATCCATGCAATTTATATGATGATATCGAGTTCCGTATCGAAACTAGATGCAGAAGCATCCAAGTCTCCCGAAATACAAGGGTCAGCTTTGTCAAATCAATCACATGTCCGTATGATAGCAAGTATATCGTGACCTATACAATCTACAGTCTCGTTTCTTACGTCGTTTGTTAAGCAAACTTTGACACACAATCCATGCAATTTATATGATGACGTCGAGTTCCGTATCGAAATTAGATGCAGAAGCATCCAAATCTCACGAAATACAAGGGTCAGCTTTGTCAAATCAATCACATGTCCATATGAGAGCAAATATATCGTGACCTATAGAATCTACAGTCTCGTTTCTTACGACGTTTGTTAAGCAAACTTTGACACACAATCCATGCAATTTATATGATGATGTCGAGTTCCGTATCGAAATTAGATGCAGAAGCATCCAAGTCTTACGAAATACAAGGGTCAGCTTTGTCAAATCAATCACATGTCCATATGAGAGCAAATATATCGTGACCTATAGAATCTACAGTCTCGTTTCTTACGTCGTTTGTTAAGCAAACTTTAACACACAATCCATGCAATTTATATGATGATGTCGAGTTCCGTATCGAAATTAGATGCAGAAGCATCCAAGTCTAACGAAATACAAGGGTCAGCTTTGTCAAATCAAACACATGTCCATATGAGAGCAAATATATCGTGACCTATAGAATCTACAGTCTCGTTTCTTACGTCGTTTGTTAAGCAAACTTTGACACACAATCCATGCAATTTATATGATGATGTCGAGTTCCGTATCGAAATTAGATGCAGAAGCATCCAAGTCTCACGAAATACAAGGGTCAGCTTTGTCAAATCAATCACATGTCCATATGAGAGCAAATATATCGTGACCTATAGAATCTACAGTCTCGTTTCTTACGTCGTTTGTTAAGCAAACTTTGACACACAGTCCATGCAATTTATATGATGATGTCGAGTTCCGTATCGAAATTAGATGCAGAAGCATCCAAGTCTCACGAAATACAAGGGTCAGCTTTGTCAAATCAATCACATGTCCATATGAGAGCAAATATATCGTGACCTATAGAATCTACAGTCTCGTTTCTTACGTCGTTTGTTAAGCACACAATCCATGCAATTTATATGATGATATCGAGTTCCGTATCGAAGATAGATGCAGAAGCATCCAAGTCTCACGAAATACAAGGGTCAGCTTTGTCAAATCAATCACATGTCCATATGAGAGCAAATATATCGTGACCTATAGAATCTACAGTCTCGTTTCTTACGTCGTTTGTTAAGCAAACTTTGACACACAATCCATGCAATTTATATGATGATATCGAGTTCCGTATCGAAATTAGATGCAGAAGCATCCAAGTCTCACGAAATACAAGGGTCAGCTTTGTCAAATCAATCACATGTCCATATGAGAGCAAATATATCGTGACCTATAGAATCTACAGTCTCGTTTCTTACGACGTTTGTTAAGCAAACTTTGACACACAATCCATGCAATTTATATGATGATATCGAGTTCCGTATCGAAACTAGATGCAGAAGCATCCAAGTCTCCCGAAATACAAGGGTCAGCTTTGTCAAATCAATCACATGTCCATATGATAGCAAGTATATCGTGACCTATAGAAAATCTACAGTCTCGTTTCTTACGTCGTTTGTTAAGCAAACTTTGACACACAATCCATGCAATTTATATGATGACGTCGAGTTCCGTATCGAAATTAGATGCAGAAGCATCCAAATCTCACGAAATACAAGGGTCAGCTTTGTCAAATCAATCACATGTCCATATGAGAGCAAATATATCGTGACCTATAGAATCTACAGTCTCGTTTCTTACGACGTTTGTTAAGCAAACTTTGACACACAATCCATGCAATTTATATGATGATATCGAGTTCCGTATCGAAATTAGATGCAGAAGCATCCAAGTCTCCCGAAATACAAGGGTCAGCTTTGTCAAATCAATCACATGTCCATATGAGAGCAAATATATCGTGACCTATAGAATCTACAGTCTCGTTTCTTACGTCGTTTGTTAAGCAAACTTTGACACACAATTCATGCAATTTATATGATGATATCGAGTTCCGTATCGAAATTAGATGCAGAAGCATCCAAATCTCACGAAATACAAGGGTCAGCTTTGTCAAATCAAACACATGTCCATATGAGAGCAAATATATCGTGACCTATAGAATCTACAGACTCGTTTCTTACGTCGTTTGTTAAGCAAACTTTGACACACAAGCCATGCAATTTATATGATGATATCGAGTTCCGTATCGAAATTAGATGCAGAAGCATCCAAGTCTCCCGAAATACAAGGGTCAGCTTTGTCAAATCAATCACATGTTCATATGAGAGCAAGTATATCGTCAGCTAAAGAATCTACAGTCTCGTTTCTTACGTCGTTTGTTAAGCAAACTTTGACACACAATCCATGCAATTTATATGATGATGTCGAGTTCCGTATCGAAATTAGATGCAGAAGCATCCAAGTCTTACGAAATACAAGGGTCAGCTTTGTCAAATCAAACACATGTCCATATGAGAGCAAATATATCGTGACCTATAGAATCTACAGTCTCGTTTCTTACGTCGTTTGTTAAGCAAACTTTGACACACAATCCATGCAATTTATATGATGATGTCGAGTTCCGTATCGAAATTATATGCAGAAGCATCCAAGTCTTACGAAATACAAGGGTCAGCTTTGTCAAATCAAACACATGTCCATATGAGAGCAAATATATCGTGACCTATAGAATCTACAGTCTCGTTTCTTACGTCGTTTGTTAAGCAAACTTTGACACACAATCCATGCAATTTATATGATGATATCGTGTTCCGTATCGAAATTAGATGCAGAAGCATCCAAGTCTCACGAAATACAAGGGTCAGCTTTGTCAAATCAATCACATGTCCATATGAGAGCAAATATATCGTGACCTATTGAATCTACAGTCTCGTTTCTTACGTCGTTTGTTAAGCAAACTTTGACACACAATCCATGCAATTTATATGATGATATCGAGTTCCGTATCGAAATTAGATGCAGAAGCATCCAAGTCTAACGAAATACAAGGGTCAGCTTTGTCAAATCAATCACATGTCCATATGAGGGCAAATATATCGTCAGCTATAGAATCTACAGTCTCGTTTCTTACGTCGTTTGTTAAGCAAACTTTGACACACAATCCATGCAATTTATATGATGATATCGAGTTCCGTATCGAAATTAGATGCAGAAGCATCCAAGTCTCACGAAATACAAGGGTCAGCTTTGTCAAATCAATCACATGTCCATATGAGAGCAAATATATCGTGACCTATAGAATCTACAGTCTCGTTTCTTACGTCGTTTGTTAAGCAAACTTTGACACACAATCCATGCAATTTATATGATGATGTCGAGTTCCGTATCGAAATTAGATGCAAAAGCATCCAAGTCTCACGAAATACAAGGGTCAGCTTTGTCAAATCAATCACATGTCCATATGAGAGCAAATATATCGTGACCTATAGAATCTACAGTCTCGTTTCTTACGTCGTTTGTTAAGCACACAATCCATGCAATTTATATGATGATATCGAGTTCCGTATCGAAATTAGATGCAGAAGCATCCAAGTCTCACGAAATGCAAGGGTCAGCTTTGTCAAATCAATCACATGTACATATGAGAGCAAATATATCGTGACCTATAGAATCTACAGTCTCGTTTCTTACGTCGTTTGTAAAGCAAACTTTGACACACAATCCATGCAATTTATATGATGATATCGTGTTCCGTATCGAAATTAGATGCAGAAGCATCCAAGTCTTACGAAATACAAGGGTCAGCTTTGTCAAATCAATCACATGTCCATATGAGAGCAAATATATCGTCAGCTAAAGAATCTACAGTCTCGTTTCTTACGACGTTTGTTAAGCAAACTTTGACACACAATCCATGCAATTTATATGATGATGTCGAGTTCCGTATCGAAATTAGATGCAGAAGCATCCAAGTCTCTCGAAATACAAGGGTCTGCATTGTCAAATCAATCACATGTCCATATGAGAGCAAATATATCGTGACCTATAGAATCTACAGTCTCGTTTCTTACTTCGTTTGTTAAGCAAACTTTGACACACAATCCATGCAATTTATATGATGATATCGAGTTCCGTATCGAAATTAGATGCAGAAGCATCCAAGTCTTACGAAATACAAGGGTCAGCTTTGTCAAATCAATCACATGTCCATATGAGAGCAAATATATCGTGACCTATAGAATCTACAGTCTCGTTTCTTACGTCGTTTGTTAAGCAAACTTTGACACACAATCCATGCAATTTATATGATGATATCGAAATCCGTATCGAAATTAGATGCAGAAGCATCCAAATCTCACGAAATACAAGGGTCAGCTTTGTCAAATCAATCACACGTCCATATGAGAGCAAATATATCGTCAGCTAAAGAATCTACAGTCTCGTTTCTTACGTCGTTTGTTAAGCAAACTTTGACACACAATCCATGCAATTTATATGATGATATCGTGTTCCGTATCGAAATTAGATGCAGAAGCATCCAAGTCTTACGAAATACAAGGGTCAGCTTTGTCAAATCAATCACATGTCCATATGAGAGCAAATATATCGTCAGCTAAAGAATCTACAGTCTCGTTTCTTACGTCGTTTGTTAAGCAAACTTTGACACACAATCCATGCAATTTATATGATGATATCGAGTTCCGTATCGAAATTAGATGCAGAAGCATCCAAATCTCACGAAATACAAGGGTCAGCTTTGTCAAATCAATCACATGTCCATATGAGAGCAAATATATCGTGACCTATAGAATCTACAGTCTCGTTTCTTACGTCGTTTGTTAAGCAAACTTTGACACACAATCCATGCAATTTATATGATGATATCGAGTTCCGTATCGAAATTAGATGCAGAAGCATCCAAGTCTCACGAAATACAAGGGTCAGCTTTGTCAAATCAATCACATGTCCATATGAGAGCAAATATATCGTGACCTATAGAATCTACAGTCTCGTTTCTTACGTCGTTTGTTAAGCAAACTTTAACACACAATCCATGCAATTTATATGATGATATCGTGTTCCGTATCGAAATTAGATGCAGAAGCATCGAAGTCTCACGAAATACAAGGGTCAGCTTTGACAAATCAATCACATGTCCATATGAGAGCAAATATATCGTGACCTATAGAATCTACAGTCTCGTTTCTTACGTCGTTTGTTAAGCAAACTTTGACACACAATCCATGCAATTTATACGATGATATCGAGTTCCGTTTCGAAATTAGATGCAGAAGCACCCAAATCTCACGAAATACAAGGGTCAGCTTTGTCAAATCAATCACATGTCCATATGAGAGCAAATATATCGTGACCTATTGAATCTACAGTCTCGTTTCTTACGTCGTTTGTTAAGCAAACTTTGACACACAATCCATGCAATTTATATGATGATATCGTGTTCCGTATCGAAATTAGATGCAGAAGCATCCAAGTCTTACGAAATACAAGGGTCAGCTTTGTCAAATCAATCACATGTCCATACAGTCTCGTTTCTTACGTCGTTTGTTAAGCAAACTTTGACACACAATCCATGCAATTTATATGATGATATCGAGTTCCGTATCGAAATTAGATGCAGAAGCATACAAGTCTCACGAAATACAAGGGTCAGCTTTGTCAAATCAATCACATGTCCATATGAGAGCAAATATATCGTGACCTATAGAATCTACAGTCTCGTTTCTTACGTCGTTTGTTAAGCAAACTTTAACACACAATCCATGCAATTTATATGATGATATCGTGTTCCGTATCGAAATTAGATGCAGAAGCATCCAAGTCTCACGAAATACAAGGGTCAGCTTTGTCAAATCAATCACATGTCCATATGAGAGCAAATATATCGTGACCTATAGAATCTACAGTCTCGTTTCTTACGTCGTTTGTTAAGCAAACTTTGACACACAATCCATGCAATTTATACGATGATATCGAGTTCCGTTTCGAAATTAGATGCAGAAGCATCCAAATCTCACGAAATACAAGGGTCAGCTTTGTCAAATCAATCACATGTCCATATGAGAGCAAATATATCGTGACCTATTGAATCTACAGTCTCGTTTCTTACGTCGTTTGTTAAGCAAACTTTGACACACAATCCATGCAATTTATATGATGATGTCGATTTCCGTATCGAAATTAGATGCAGAAGCATCCAAGTCTCACGAAATACAAGGGTCAGCTTTGTCAAATCAATTACATGTCCATATGAGAGTAAATATATCGTGACCTATAGAATCTACAGTCTCGTTTCTTACGTCGTTTGGTAAGCAAACTTTGACACACAATCCATGCAATTTATATGATGATATCGAGTTCCGTTTCGAAGATAGATGCAGAAGCATCCAAA
This sequence comes from Musca autumnalis, assembly GCF_047663935.1. Lineage (NCBI taxonomy): Eukaryota > Metazoa > Arthropoda > Insecta > Diptera > Muscidae > Musca > Musca autumnalis. Next base: position 239,625 of record NW_027411683.1, read on the forward strand.
TCTCACGAAATACAAGTGTCAGCTTTGTCAAATCAATCACATGTTCATATGAGAGCAAATATATCGTGACCTATAGAATCTACAGTCTTGTTTCTTACGTCGTTTGTTAAGCAAACTTTGACACACAATCCATGCAATTTATATGATGATATCGAGTTCCGTATCGAAATTAGATGCAGAAGCATCCAAGTCTCACGAAATACAAGGGTCAGCTTTGTCAAATCAATCACATGTCCATATGAGAGCAAATATATCGTCAGCTAAAGAATCTACAGTCTCGTTTCTTACGTCGTTTGTTAAGCAAACTTTGACACACAATCCATGCGATTTATATGATGATGTCGTGTTCCGTATCGAAATTAGATGCAGAAGCATCCAAGTCTTACGAAATACAAGGGTCAGCTTTGTCAAATCAATCACATGTCCATATGAGAGCAAATATATCGTGACCTATAGAATCTACAGTCTCGTTCCTTACGTCGTTTGTTAAGCAAACTTTGACACACAATCCATGCAATTTATATGATGATGTCGAGTTCCGTATCGAAATTAGATGCAGAAGCATCCAAGTCTCACGAAATACAAGGGTCAGCTTTGTCAAATCAATCACATGTCCATATGAGAGCAAATATATCGTGACCTATAGAATCTACAGTCTCGTTTCTTACGTCGTTTGTTAAGCAAACTTTGACACACAATCCATGCAATTTATATGATGATATCGTGTTCCGTATCGAAATTAGATGCAGAAGCATACAAGTCTCACGAAATACAAGGGTCAGCTTTGTCAAATCAATCACATGTCCATATGAGAGCAAATATATCGTGACCTATAGAATCTACAGTCTTGTTTCTTACGTCGTTAGTAAAGCAAACTTTGACACACAATCCATGCAATTTATATGATGATATCGTGTTCCGTATCGAAATTAGATGCAGAAGCATCCAAATCTCACGAAATACAAGGGTCAGCTTTGTCAAATCAATCACATGTCCATATGAGAGCAAATATATCGTGACCTATAGAATCTACAGTCTCGTTTCTTACGTCGTTTGTTAAGCAAACTTTGACACACAATCCATGCAATTTATATGATGATGTCGAGTTCCGTATCGAAATTAGATGCAGAAGCATCCAAGTCTCACGAAATACAAGGGTCAGCTTTGTCAAATCAATCACATGCCCATATGACAGCAAATATATCGTGACCTATAGAATCTACAGTCTCGTTTCTTACGTCGTTTGTTAAGCAAACTTTGACACACAATCCATGCAATTTATATGATGATATCGAGTTCCGTTTCGAAGATAGATGCAGAAGCATCCAAGTCTCACGAAATACAAGGGTCAGCTTTGTCAAATCAATTACATGTCCATATGAGAGTAAATATATCGTGACCTATAGAATCTACAGTCTCGTTTCTTACGTCGTTTGGTAAGCAAACTTTGACACACAATCCATGCAATTTATATGATGATATCGAGTTCCGTTTCGAAGATAGATGCAGAAGCATCCAAATCTCACGAAATACAAGTGTCAGCTTTGTCAAATCAATCACATGTCCATATGAGAGCAAATATATCGTGACCTATAGAATATACAGTCTTGTTTCTTACGTCGTTTGTTAAGCAAACTTTGACACACAATCCATGCAATTTATATGATGATATCGAGTTCCGTATCGAAATTAGATGCAGAAGCATCCAAGTCTCACGAAATACAAGGGTCAGCTTTGTCAAATCAATCACATGTCCATATGAGAGCAAATATATCGTCAGCTAAAGAATCAACAGTCTCGTTTCTTACGTCGTTTGTTAAGCAAACTTGACACACAATCCATGCAATTTATATGATGATGTCGTGTTCCGTATCGAAATTAGATGCAGAAGCATCCAAGTCTTACGAAATACAAGGGTCAGCTTTGTCAAATCAATCACATGTCCATATGAGAGCAAATATATCGTGACCTATAGAATCTACAGTCTCGTTCCTTACGTCGTTTGTTAAGCAAACTTTGACACACAATCCATGCAATTTATATGATGATGTCGAGTTCCGTATCGAAATTAGATGCAGAAGCATCCAAGTCTCACGAAATACAAGGGTCAGCTTTGTCAAATCAATCACATGTCCATATGAGAGCAAATATATCGTGACCTATAGAATCTACAGTCTCGTTTCTTACGTCGTTTGTTAAGCAAACTTTGACACACAATCCATGCAATTTATATGATGATATCGTGTTCCGTATCGAAATTAGATGCAGAAGCATACAAGTCTCACGAAATACAAGGGTCAGCTTTGTCAAATCAATCACATGTCCATATGAGAGCAAATATATCGTGACCTATAGAATCTACAGTCTCGTTTCTTACGTCGTTTATTAAGCAAACTTTGACACACAATCCATGCAATTTATATGATGATATCGAGTTCCGTATCGAAATTAGATGCAGAAGCATCCAAATCTCACGAAATACAAGGGTCAGCTTTGTCAAATCAAACACAAGTCCATATGAGAGCAAATATATCGTGACCTATAGAATCTACAGTCTCGTTTCTTACGTCGTTTATTAAGCAAACTTTGACACACAATCCATGCAATTTATATGATGATGTCGAGTTCCGTATCGAAATTAGATGCAGAAGCATCCAAGTCTCACGAAATACAAGGGTCAGCTTTGTCAAATCAATCACATGTCCATATGAGAGCAAATATATCGTGACCTATAGAATCTACAGTCTCGTTTCTTACGTCGTTTGTTAAGCAAACTTTGACACACAATCCATGCAATTTATATGATGATATCGAGTTCCGTATCGAAATTAGATGCAGAAGCATCCAAGTCTCACGAAATACAAGGGTCAGCTTTGTCAAATCAATCACATGTCCATATGACAGCAAATATATCGTGACCTATAGAATCTACAGTCTCGTTTCTTACGTCGTTTGTTAAGCAAACTTTGACACACAATCCATGCAATTTATATGATGATATCGAGTTCCGTTTCGAAGATAGATGCAGAAGCATCCAAGTCTCACGAAATACAAGGGTCAGCTTTGTCAAATCAATCACATGTCCATATGTGAGCAAATATATCGTGACCTATAGAATCTACAGTCTCGTTTCTTACGTCGTTTGTTAAGCAAACTTTGACACACAATCCATGCAATTTACATGATGACGTCGAGTTCCGTATCGAAATTAGATGCAGAAGCATCCAAGTTTTACGAAATACAAGGGTCAGCTTTGTCAAATCAATCACATGTCCATATGAGAGCAAATATATCGTGACCTATAGAATCTACAGTCTAGTTCCTTACGTCGTTTGTAAAGCAAACTTTGACACACAATCCATGCAATTTATATGATGATATCGAGTTCCGTATCGAAGATAGATGCAGAAGCATCCAAGTCTCACGAAATACAAGGGTCAGCTTTGTCAAATCAATCACATGTCCATATGAGAGCAAATATATCGTGACCTATAGTATCTACAGTCTCGTTCCTTACGTCGTTTGTTAAGCAAACTTTGACACACAATCCATGCAATTTATATGATGATATAGAGTTCCGTATCGAAATTAGATGCAGAAGCATCCAAGTCTCACGAAATACAAGGGTCAGCTTTGTCAAATCAATCACATGTCCATATGAGAGCAAATATATCGTCAGCTAAAGAATCTACAGTTTCGTTTCTTACGTCGTTTGTTTAGCAAACTTTGACACACAATCCATGCAATTTATATGATGATATCGAGTTCCGTATCGAAATTAGATGCAGAAGCATCCAAGTCTTACGAAATACAAGGGTCAGCTTTGTCAAATCAATCACATGTCCATATGAGAGCAAATATATCGTCAGCTAAAGAATCTACAGTCTCGTTTCTTACGTCGTTTGTTAAGCAAACTTTGACAATCAATCCATGCAATTTATATGATGATATCGTGTTCCGTATCGAAATTAGATGCAGAAGCATCCAAGTCTCCCGAAATACAAGGGTCAGCTTTGTCAAATCAATCACATGTCCATATGAGAGCAAATATATCGTGACCTATAGAATCTACAGTCTCGTTTCTTACGTCGTTTGGTAAGCAAACTTTGACACACAATCCATGCAATTTATATGATGATATCGAGTTCCGTTTCGAAGATAGATGCAGAAGCATCCAAGTCTAACGAAATACAAGGGTCAGCATTGTCAAATCAATCACATGTCCATATGAGAGCAAGTATATCGTCACCTATAGAATCTACAGTCTCGTTTCTTACGTCGTTTGTTAAGCAAACTTTGACACACAATCCATGCAATTTATATGATGATATCGTGTTCCGTATCGAAATTAGATGCAGAAGCATCCAAGTCTCACGAAATACAAGGGTCAGCTTTGTCAAATCAATCACATGTCCATATGAGAGCAAATATATCGTGACCTATAGAATCTACAGTCTCGTTTCTTACGTCGTATGTTAAGCAAACTTTGACACACAATCCATGCAATTTATATGATGATATTGAGTTCCGTATCGAAATTAGATGCAGAAGCATCCAAGTCTCAAGAAATACAAGGGTCAGCTTTGTCAAATCAATCACATGTCCATATGAGAGCAAATATATCGTCAGCTAAAGAATCTACAGTCTCGTTTCTTACGTCGTTTGTTAAGCAAACTTTGACACACAATCCATGCAATTTATATGATGATGTCGAGTTCCGTATCGAAATTAGATGCAGAAGCATCCAAATCTCACGAAATACAAGGGTCAGCTTTGTCAAATCAATCACATGTCCATATGAGAGCAAATATATCGTGACCTATAGAATCTACAGTCTCGTTTCTTACGTCGTTTGTTAAGCAAACTTTGACACACAATCCATGCAATTTATATGATGATATCGAGTTCCGTATCGAAATTAGATGCAGAAGCATCCAAGTCTCACGAAATACAAGGGTCAGCTTTGTTCAAATCAATCACATGTCCATATGAGAGCAAATATATCGTCACCTATAGAATCTACAGTCTCGTTTCTTACGTCGTTTGTTAAGCAAACTTTGACACACAATCCATGCAATTTATATGATGATGTCGAGTTCCGTATCGAAATTAGATGCAGAAGCATCCAAGTCTCACGAAATACAAGGGTCAGCATTGTCAAATCAATCACATGTCCATATGAGAGCAAATATATCGTCAGCTAAAGAATCTACAGTCTCGTTTCTTACGTCGTTTGTTAAGCAAACTTTGACACACAATCCATGCAATTTATATGATGATATCGAGTTCCGTATCGAAATTAGATGCAGAAGCATCCAAGTCTCACGAAATACAAGGGTCAGCTTTGTCAAAATCAATCACATGTCCATATGAGTGCAAATATATCGTGACCTATAGAATCTACAGTCTCGTTCCTTACGTCGTTTGTTAAGCAAACTTTGACACACAATCCATGCAATTTATATGATGATATTGAGTTCCGTATCGAAATAGATGCAGAAGCATCCAAGTCTCTCGAAATACAAGGGTCAGCTTTGTCAAATCAATCACATGTCCATATGAGAGCAAATATATCGTCAGCTAAAGAATCTACAGTCTCGTTTCTTACGTCGTTTGTTAAGCAAACTTTGACACACAATCCATGCAATTTATATGACGATATCGAGTTCCGTATCGAAATTAGATGCAGAAGCTTCCAAGTCTTACGAAATACAAGGGTCAGCTTTGTCAAATCAATCACATGTCCATATGAGAGCAAATATATCGTGACCTATAGAATCTACAGTCTCGTTCCTTACGTCGTTTGTTAAGCAAACTTTGACACACAATCCATGCAAATTTATATGATGATATCGTGTTCCGTATCGAAATTAGATGCAGAAGCATCCAAGTCTCCCGAAATACAAGGGTCAGCTTTGTCAAATCAATCACATGTCCATATGAGAGCAAATATATCGTGACCTATAGAATCTACAGTCTCGTTTCTTACGTCGTTTGTTAAGCAAACTTTGACACACAATCCATGCAATTTATATGATGATGTCGAGTTCCGTATCGAAATTAGATGCAGAAGCATCCAAGTCTCCCGAAATACAAGGGTCAGCTTTGTCAAATCAATCACATGTCCATATGAGAGTAAATATATCGTGACCTATAGAATCTACAGTCTCGTTTCTTACGTCGTTTGTTAAGCAAACTTTGACACACAATCCATGCAATCTATATGATGATGTCGAGTTCCGTATCGAAATTAGATGCAGAAGCATCCAAGTCTCACGAAATACAAGGGTCAGCTTTGTCAAATCAATCACATGTCCACATGAGAGCAAATATATCGTGACCTATTGAATCTACAGTCTCGTTTCTTACGTCGTTTGTTAAGCAAACTTTGACACACAATCCATGCAATTTATATGATGATGTCGTGTTCCGTATCGAAATTAGATGCAGAAGCATCCAAGTCTTACGAAATACAAGGGTCAGCTTTGTCAAATCAATCACATGTCCATATGAGAGCAAATATATCGTGACCTATAGAATCTACAGTCTCGTTCCTTCCGTCGTTTGTTAAGCAAACTTTGACACACAATCCATGCAATTTATATGATGATATCGAGTTCCGTATCGAAATTAGATGCAGAAGCAATCCAAGTCTCCCGAAATACAAGGGTCAGCTTTGTCAAATCAATCACATGTCCATATGAGAGCAAATATATCGTGACCTATAGAATCTACAGTCTCGTTTCTTACGTCGTTTGGTAAGCAAACTTTGACACACAATCCATGCAATTTATATGATGATATCGAGTTCCGTATCGAAATTAGATGCAGAAGCATCCAAATCTCACGAAATACAATGGTCAGCTTTGTCAAATCAATCACATGTCCATATGAGAGCAAATATATCGTGACCTATAGAATCTACAGTCTCGTTTCTTACGTCGTTTGTTAAGCAAACTTTGACACACAATCCATGCAATTTATATGATGATATCGAGTTCCGTATCGAAATTAGATGCAGAAGCATCCAAGTCTTACGAAATACAAGGGTCAGCTTTGTCAAATCAATCACATGTCCATATGAGAGTAAATATATCGTGACCTATAGAATCTACAGTCTCGTTTCTTACGTCGTTTGTTAAACAAACTTTGACACACAATCCATGCAATTTATATGATGATATCGAGTTCCGTATCGAAATTAGATGCAGAAGCATCCAAGTCTCACGAAATACAAGGGTCAGCTTTGTCAAATCAATCACATGTCCATATGAGAGCAAATATATCGTGACCTATAGAATCTACAGTCTCGTTTCTTACGTCGTTTGTTAAGCAAACTTTGACACACAATCCATGCAATTTATATGATGATATCGAGTTCCGTTTCGAAGATAGATGCAGAAGCATCCAAGTCTAACGAAATACAAGGGTCAGCTTTGTCAAATCAATCACATGTCCATATGAGAGCAAATATATCGTCATTACGAAATACAAGGGTCAGCTTTGTCAAATCAATCACATGTCCATATGAGAGCAAATATATCGTCAACTAAAGAATCTACAGTCTCGTTTCTTACGTCGTTTGTTAAGCAAACTTTGACACACAATCCATGCAATTTATATGATGATATCGTTTTCCGTATCGAAATTAGATGCAGAAGCATCCAAGTCTCCCGAAATACAAGGGTCAGCTTTGTCAAATCAATCACATGTCCATATGAGAGCAAATATATCGTGACCTATAGAATCTACAGTCTCGTTTCTTACGTCGTTTGTTAAGCAAACTTTGACACACAATCCATGCAATTTATATGATGATGTCGAGTTCCGTATCGAAATTAGATGCAGAAGCATCCAAGTCTCCCGAAATACAAGGGTCAGCTTTGCAAATCAATCACATGTCCATATGAGAGTAAATATATCGTGACCTATAGAATCTACAGTCTCGTTTCTTACGTCGTTTGTTAAGCAAACTTTGACACACAATCCATGCAATTTATATGATGATGTCGAGTTCCGTATCGAAATTAGATGCAGAAGCATCCAAGTCTCACGAAATACAAGGGTCAGCTTTGTCAAATCAATCACATGTCCACATGAGAGCAAATATATCGTGACCTATTGAATCTACAGTCTCGTTTCTTACGTCGTTTGTTAAGCAAACTTTGAAACACAATCCATGCAATTTATATGATGATGTCGAGTTCCGTATCGAAATTAGATGCAGAAGCATCCAAGTCTTACGAAATACAAGGGTCAGCTTTGTCAAATCAATCACATGTCCATATGAGAGCAAATATATCGTGACCTATAGAATCTACAGTCTCGTTCCTTACGTCGTTTGTTAAGCAAACTTTGACACACAATCCATGCAATTTATATGATGATATCGAGTTCCGTATCGAAATTAGATGCAGAAGTATCCAAGTCTCCCGAAATACAAGGGTCAGCTTTGTCAAATCAATCACATGTCCATATGAGAGCAAATATATCGTGACCTATAGAATCTACAGTCTCGTTTCTTACGTCGTTTGTTAAGTAAACTTTGACACACAATCCATGCAATTTATATGATAATATCGAGTTCCGTATCGAAATTAGATGCAGAAGCATCCAAATCTCACGAAATACAAGGGTCAGCTTTGTCAAATCGTTCACATGTCCATATGAGAGCAAATATATCGTGACCTATAGAATCTACAGTCTCGTTTCTTACGTCGTTTGTTAAGCAAACTTTGACACACAATCCATGCAATTTATATGATGATATCGAGTTCCGTATCGAAATTAGATGCAGAAGCATCCAAGTCTTACGAAATACAAGGGTCAGCTTTGTCAAATCAATCACATGTCCATATGAGAGTAAATATATCGTGACCTATAGAATCTACAGTCTCGTTTCTTACGTCGTTTGTTAAACAAACTTTGACACACAATCCATGCAATTTATATGATGATATCGAGTTCCGTATGGAAATTAGATGCAGAAGCATCCAAGTCTCACGAAATACAAGGGTCAGCTTTGTCAAATCAATCACATGTCCATATGAGAGCAAATATATCGTGACCTATAGAATCTACAGTCTCGTTTCTTACGTCGTTTGTTAAGCAAACTTTGACACACAATCCATGCAATTTATATGATGATATCGAGTTCCGTTTCGAAGATAGATGCAGAAGCATCCAAGTCTAACGAAATACAAGGGTCAGCTTTGTCAAATCAATCACATGTCCATATGAGAGAAAATATATCGTCAGCTAAAGAATCTACAGTCTCGTTTCTTACGTCGTTTGGTAAGCAAACTTTGACACACAATCCATGCAATTTATATGATGATATCGAGTTCCTTTTCGAAGATAGATGCAGAAGCATCCAAGTCTCACGAAATACAAGGGTCAGCTTTGTCAAATCAATCACATGTCCATATGAGAGCAAATATATCGTGACCTATAATATCTACAGTCTCGTTTCTTACGTCGTTTGTTAAGCAAACTTTGACACACAATCCATGCAATTTATATGATGATGTCGTGTTCCGTATCGAAATTAGATGCAGAAGCATCCAAGTCTCACGAAATACAAGGGTTAGCTTTGTCAAATCAATCACATGTCCATATGAGAGCAAATATATCGTGACCTATAGAATCTACAGTCTCGTTTCTTACGTCGTTTGTTAAGCAAACTTTGACACACAATCCATGCAATTTATATGATGATGTCGAGTTCCGTATCGAAATTAGATGCAGAAGCATCCAAGTCTCACGAAATACAAGGGTCAGCTTTGTCAAATCAATCACATGTCCATATGAGAGCAAATATATCGTCATCTAAAGAATCTACAGTCTCGTTTCTTACGTCGTTTGTTAAGCAAACTTTGACACACAATCCATGCAATTTATATGATGATATCGAGTTCCGTATCGAAGATAGATGCAGAAGCATCCAAGTCTCACGAAATACAAGGGTCAGCTTTGTCAAATCAATCACATGTCCATATGAGAGCAAATATATCGTGACCTATAGAATCTACAGTCTCGTTTCTTACGTCGTTTGTTAAGCAAACTTTGACACACAATCCATGCAATTCATATGATGATATTGAGTTCCGTATCGAAATTAGATGCAGAAGCATCCAAGTCTCACGAAATACAAGGGTCAGCTTTGTCAAATCAATCACATGTCCATATGAGAGCAAATATATCGTGACCTAAAGAATCTACAGTCTCGTTTCTTACGTCGTTTGTTAAGCAAACTTTGACACACAATCCATGCAATTTATATGATGATATCGAGTTCCGTATCGAAGATAGATGCAGAAGCATCCAAGTCTCACGAAATACAAGGGTCAGCTTTGTCAAATCAATCACATGTCCATATGAGAGCAAATATATCGTGACCTATAGAATCTACAGTCTCGTTTCTTACGTCGTTTGTTAAGCAAACTTTGACACACAATCCATGCAATTTATATGATGATATCGAGTTCCGTATCGAAATTAGATGCAGAAGCATCCAAGTCTCACGAAATGCAAGGGTCAGCTTTGTCAAATCAATCACATGTCCATATGAGAGCAAATATATGGTGACCTATAGAATCTACAGTCTCGTTTCTTACGACGTTTGTTAAGCAAACTTTGACACACAATCCATGCAATTTATATGATGATATCGAGTTCCGTATCGAAACTAGATGCAGAAGCATCCAAGTCTCCCGAAATACAAGGGTCAGCTTTGTCAAATCAATCACATGTCCATATGATAGCAAGTATATCGTGACCTATAGAATCTACAGTCTCGTTTCTTACGTCGTTTGTGAAGCAAACTTTGACACACAATCCATGCAATTTATATGATGACGTCGAGTTCCGTATCGAAATTAGATGCAGAAGCATCCAAATCTCACGAAATACAAGGGTCAGCTTTGTCAAATCAATCACATGTCCATATGAGAGCAAATCTATCGTGACCTATAGAATCTACAGTCTCGTTTCTTACGACGTTTGTTAAGCAAACTTTGACACACAATCCATGCAATTTATATGATGATATCGAGTTCCGTATCGAAATTAGATGCAGAAGCATCCAAGTCTCCCGAAATACAAGGGTCAGCTTTGTCAAATCAATCACATGTCCATATGAGAGCAAATATATCGTGACCTATAGAATCTACAGTCTCGTTTCTTACGTCGTTTGTTAAGCAAACTTTGACACACAATTCATGCAATTTATATGATGAGATCGAGTTCCGTATCGAAATTAGATGCAGAAGCATCCAAATCTCACGAAATACAAGGGTCAGCCTTTGTCAAATCAAACACATGTCCATATGAGAGCAAATATATCGTGACCTATAGAATCTACAGACTCGTTTCTTACGTCGTTTGTTAAGCAAACTTTGACACACAATCCATGCAATTTATATGATGATATCGAGTTCCGTATCGAAATTAGATGCAGAAGCATCCAAGTCTCCCGAAATACAAGGGTCAGCTTTGTCAAATCAATCACATGTTCATATGAGAGCAAGTATATCGTCAGCTAAAGAATCTACAGTCTCGTTTCTTACGTCGTTTGTTAAGCAAACTTTGACACACAATCCATGCAATTTATATGATGATATCGAGTTCCGTTTCGAAGATAGATGCAGAAGCATCCAAGTCTTACGAAATACAAGGGTCAGCATTGTCAAATCAATCACATGTCCATATGAGAGCAAGTATATCGTCACCTATAGAATCTACAGTCTCGTTTCTTACGTCGTTTGGTAAGCAAACTTTGACACACAATCCATGCAATTTATATGATGATATCGAGTTCCGTATCGAAATTAGATGCAGAAGCATCCAAGTCTAACGAAATACAAGGGTCAGCTTTGTCAAATCAATCACATGTCCATATGAGAGCAAATATATCGTGACCTATAGAATCTACAGTCTCGTTTCTTACGTCGTTTGTTAAGCAAACTTTGACACACAATCCATGCAATTTATATGATGATATCGTGTTCCGTATCGAAATTAGATGCAGAAGCATCCAAGTTTCACGAAATACAAGGGTCAGCTTTGTCAAATCAATCACATGTCCATATGAGAGCAAATATATCGTGACCTATAGAATCTACAGTCTAGTTTCTTACGTCGTTTGTTAAGCAAACTTTGACACACAATCCATGCAATTTATATGATGATATTGAGTTCCGTATCGAAATTAGATGCAGAAGCATCCAAGTCTCACGAAATACAAGGGTCAGCTTTGTCAAATCAATCACATGTCCATATGAGAGCAAATATATCGTCAGCTAAAGAATCTACAGTCTCGTTTCTTACGTCGTTTGTTAAGCAAACTTTGACACACAATCCATGCAATTTATATGATGATGTCGAGTTCCGTATCGAAGTTAGATGCAGAAGCATCCAAATCTCACGAAATACAAGGGTCAGCTTTGTCAAATCAATCACATGTCCATATGAGAGCAAATATATCGTGACCTATAGAATCTACAGTCTCGTTTCTTACGTCGTTTGTTAAGCAAACTTTGACACACAATCCATGCAATTTATATGATGATATCGGGTTCCGTATCGAAATTAGATGCAGAAGCATCCAAGTCTCACGAAATACAAGGGTCAGCTTTGTCAAATCAATCACATGTCCATATGAGAGCAAATATATCGTCACCTATAGAATCTACAGTCTCGTTTCTTACGTCGTTTGTTAAGCAAACTTTGACACACAATCCATGCAATTTATATGATGATGTCGAGTTCCGTATCGAAATTAGATGCAGAAGCATCCTAGTCTCACGAAATACAAGGGTCAGCATTGTCAAATCAATCACATGTCCATAGGAGAGCAAATATATCGTCAGCTAAAGAATCTACAGTCTCGTTTCTTACGTCGTTTGTAAAGCAAACTTTGACACACAATCCATGCAATTTATATGATGATATCGAGTTCCGTATCGAAGATAGATGCAGAAGCATCCAAGTCTCACGAAATACAAGGGTCAGCTTTGTCAAATCAATCACATGTCCATATGAGAGCAAATATATCGTGACCTATAGAATCTACAGTCTCGTTCCTTACGTCGTTTGTTAAGCAAACTTTGACACACAATCCATGCAATTTATATGATGATATTGAGTTCCGTATCGAAATTAGATGCAGAAGCATCCAAGTCTCACGAAATACAAGGGTCAGCTTTTATCAAATCAATCACATGTCCATATGAGAGCAAACATATCGTCAGCTAAAGAATCTACAGTCTCGTTTCTTACGTCGTTTGTTAAGCAAACTTTGACACACAATCCATGCAATTTATATGATGATATCGAGTTCCGTATCGAAATTAGATGCAGAAGCATCCAAGTCTTACGAAATACAAGCGTCAGCTTTGTCAAATCAATCACATGTCCATATGAGAGCAAATATATCGTCAGCTAAAGAATCTACAGTCTCGTTTCTTACGTCGTTTGTTAAGCAAACTTTGACACACAATCCATGCAATTTATATGATGATATCGTGTTCCGTATCGAAATTAGATGCAGAAGCATCCAAGTCTCCCGAAATACAAGGGTCAGCTTTGTCAAACCAATCACATGTCCATATGAGAGCAAATATATCGTGACCTATAGAATCTACAGTCTCGTTTCTTACGTCGTTTGGTAAGCAAACTTTGACACACAATCCATGCAATTTATATGATGATATCGAGTTCCGTTTCGAAGATAGATGCAGAAGCATCCAAGTCTTACGAAATACAAGGGTCAGCATTGCCAAATCAATCACATGTCCATATGAGAGCAAGTATATCGTCACCTATAGAATCTACATTCTCGTTTCTTACGTCGTTTGGTAAGCAAACTTTGACACACAATCCATGCAATTTATATGACGATATCGAGTTCCGTATCGAAATTAGATGCAGAAGCATCCAAGTCTAACGAAATACAAGGGTCAGCTTTGTCAAATCAATCACATGTCCATATGAGAGCAAATATATCGTGACCTATAGAATCTACAGTCTCGTTTCTTACGTCGTTTGTTAAGCAAACTTTGACACACAATCCATGCAATTTATATGATGATATCGTGTTCGTATTGAAATTAGATGCAGAAGCATCCAAGTCTCACGAAATACAAGGGTCAGCTTTGTCAAATCAATCACATGTCCATATGAGAGCAAATATATCGTGACCTATAGAATCTACAGTCTCGTTTCTTAACGTCGTTTGTTAAGCAACTTTGACACACAATCCATGCAATTTATATGATGATATTGAGTTCCGTATCGAAATTAGATGCAGAAGCATCCAAGTCTCACGAAATACAAGGGTCAGCTTTGTCAAATCAATCACATGTCCATATGAGAGCAAATATATCGTCAGCTAAAGAATCTACAGTCTCGTTTCTTACGTCGTTTGTTAAGCAAACTTTGACACACAATCCATGCAATTTATATGATGATGTCGAGTTCCGTATCGAAATTAGATGCAGAAGCATCCAAATCTCACGAAATACAAGGGTCAGCTTTGTCAAATCAATCACATGTCCATATGAGAGCAAATATATCGTCATCTATAGAATCTACAGTCTCGTTTCTTACGTCGTTTGTTAAGCAAACTTTGACACACAATCCATGCAATTTATATGATGATGTCGAGTTCCGTATCGAAATTAGATGCAGAAGCATCCAAGTCTCACGAAATACAAGGGTCAGCTTTGTCAAATCAATCACATGTCCATATGAGAGCAAATATATCGTCAGCTAAAGAATCTACAGTCTCGTTTCTTACGTCGTTTGTAAAGCAAACTTTGACACACAATCCATGCAATTTATATGATGATATCGAGTTCCGTATCGAAATTAGATGCAGAAGCATCCAAGTCTTACGAAATACAAGGGTCAGCTTTGTCAAATCAATCACATGTCCATATGAGAGCAAATATATCGTCAGCTAAAGAATCTACAGTCTCGTTTCTTACGTCGTTTGTTAAGCAAACTTTGACACACAATCCATGCAATTTATATGATGATATCGTGTTCCGTATCGAAATTAAATGCAGAAGCATCCAAGTCTCCCGAAATACAAGGGTCAGCTTTGTCAAATCAATCACATGTCCATATGAGAGCAAATATATCGTGAGCTATAGAATTTACAGTCTCGTTCCTTACGTCGTTTGTTAAGCAAACTTTGACACACAATCCATGCAATTTATATGATGATATCGAGTTCCGTATCGAAATTAGATGCAGAAGCATCCAAGTCTCCCGAAATACAAGGGTCAGCTTTGTCAAATCAAGCACATGTCCATATGAGAGCAAATATATCGTGACCTATAGAATCTACAGTCTCGTTTCTTACGTCGTTTGTTAAGCAAACTTTGACACACAATCCATGCAATTTATATGATGATACGAGTTCCGTATCGAAATTAGATGCAGAAGCATCCAAATCTCACGAAATACAAGGGTCAGCTTTGTCAAATCAATCACATGTCCATATGAGAGCCAAATATATCGTGACCTATAGAATCTACAGTCTCGTTTCTTACGTCGTTTGTTAAGCAAACTTTGACACACAATCCATGCAATTTATATGATGATATCGAATTCCGTATCGAAATTAGATGCAGAAGCATCCAAGTCTTACGAAATACAAGGGTCAGCTTTGTCAAATCAATCACATGTCCATATGAGAGTAAATATATCGTGACCTATAGAATCTACAGTCTCGTTTCTTACGTCGTTTGTTAAGCAAACTTTGACACACAATCCATGCAATTTATATGATGATATCGAGTTCCGTATCGAAATTAGATGCAGAAGCATCCAAGTCTCACGAAATACAAGGGTCAGCTTTGTCAAATCAATCACATGTCCATATGAGAGCAAATATATCGTGACCTATAGAATCTACAGTTTCGTTTCTTACGTCGTTTGTTAAGCAAACTTTGACACACAATCCATGCAATTTATATGATGATATCGAGTTCCGTTTCGAAAATAGATGCAGAAGCATCCAAGTCTAACGAAATACAAGGGTCAGCTTTGTCAAATCAATCACATGTCCATATGAGAGCAAATATATCGTCAGCTAAAGAATCTACAGTCTCGTTTCTTACGTCGTTTGTTAAGCAAACTTTGACACACAATCCATGCAATTTATATGATGATATCGTGTTCCGTATCGAAATTAAATGCAGAAGCATCCAAGTCTCCCGAAATACAAGGGTCAGCTTTGTCAAATCAATCACATGTCCATATGAGAGCAAATATATCGTGAGCTATAGAATTTACAGTCTCGTTCCTTACGTCGTTTGTTAAGCAAACTTTGACACACAATCCATGCAATTTATATGATGATATCGAGTTCCGTATCGAAATTAGATGCAGAAGCATCCAAGTCTCCCGAAATACAAGGGTCAGCTTTGTCAAATCAAGCACATGTCCATATGAGAGCAAATATATCGTGACCTATAGAATCTACAGTCTCGTTTCTTACGTCGTTTGTTAAGCAAACTTTGACACACAATCCATGCAATTTATATGATGATATCGAGTTCCGTATCGAAATTAGATGCAGAAGCATCCAAATCTCACGAAATACAAGGGTCAGCTTTGTCAAATCAATCACATGTCCATATGAGAGCAAATATATCGTGACCTATAGAATCTACAGTCTCGTTTCTTACGTCGTTTGTTAAGCAAACTTTGACACACAATCCATGCAATTTATATGATGATATCGAATTCCGTATCGAAATTAGATGCAGAAGCATCCAAGTCTTACGAAATACAAAGGTCAGCTTTGTCAAATCAATCACATGTCCATATGAGAGTAAATATATCGTGACCTATAGAATCTACAGTCTCGTTTCTTACGTCGTTTGTTAAGCAAACTTTGACACACAATCCATGCAATTTATATGATGATATCGAGTTCCGTATCGAAATTAGATGCAGAAGCATCCAAGTCTCACGAAATACAAGGGTCAGCTTTGTCAAATCAATCACATGTCCATATGAGAGCAAATATATCGTGACCTATAGAATCTACAGTTTCGTTTCTTACGTCGTTTGTTAAGCAAACTTTGACACACAATCCATGCAATTTATATGATGATATCGAGTTCCGTTTCGAAAATAGATGCAGAAGCATCCAAGTCTAACGAAATACAAGGGTCAGCTTTGTCAAATCAATCACATGTCCATATGAGAGCAAATATATCGTCAGCTAAAGAATCTACAGTCTCGTTTCTTACGTCGTTTGGTAAGCAAACTTTGACACACAATCCATGCAATTTATATGATGATATCGAGTTCCGTTTCGAAGATAGATGCAGAAGCATCCAAGTCTCACGAAATACAAGGGTCAGCTTTGTCAAATCAATCACATGTCCATATGAGAGCAAATATATCGTGACCTATAATATCTACAGTCTCGTTTCTTACGTCGTTTGTTAAGCAAACTTTGACACACAATCCATGCAATTTATATGATGATGTCGTGTTCCGTATCGAAATTAGATGCAGAAGCATCCAAGTCTCACGAAATACAAGGGTTAGCTTTGTCAAATCAATCACATGTCCATATGAGAGCAAATATATCGTGACCTATAGAATCTACAGTCTCGTTTCTTACGTCATTTGTTAAGCAAACTTTGACACACAATCCATGCAATTTATATGATGATGTCGAGTTCCGTATCGAAATCAGATGCAGAAGCATCCAAGTCTCACGAAATACAAGGGTCAGCTTTGTCAAATCAATCACATGTCCATATGAGAGCAAATATATCGTCATCTAAAGACCCTACAGTCTCGTTTCTTACGTCGTTTGTTAAGCAAACTTTGACACACAATCCATGCAATTTATATGATGATATCGAGTTCCGTATCGAAGATAGATGCAGAAGCATCCAAGTCTCACGAAATACAAGGGTCAGCTTTGTCAAATCAATCACATGTCCGTATGAGAGCAAATATATCGTGACCTATAGAATCTACAGTCTCGTTTCTTACGTCGTTTGTTAAGCAAACTTTGACACACAATCCATGCAATTTATATGATGATATTGAGTTCCGTATCAAAATTAGATGCAGAAGCATCCAAGTCTCACGGAATACAAGGGTCAGCTTTGTCAAATCAATCACATGTCCATATGAGAGCAAATATATCGTGACCTAAAGAATCTACAGTCTCGTTTCTTACGTCGTTTGTTAAGCAAACTTTGACACACAATCCATGCAATTTATATGATGATATCGAGTTCCGTATCGAAGATAGATGCAGAAGCATCCAAGTCTCACGAAATACAAGGGTCAGCTTTGTCAAATCAATCACATGTCCATATGAGAGCAAATATATCGTGACCTATAGAATCTACAGTCTCGTTTCTTACGTCGTTTGTTAAGCAAACTTTGACACACAATCCATGCAATTTATATGATGATATCGAGTTCCGTATCGAAATTAGATGCAGAAGCATCCAAGTCTCACGAAATACAAGGGTCAGCTTTGTCAAATCAATCACATGTCCATATGAGAGCAAATATATCGTGACCTATAGAATCTACAGTCTCGTTTCTTACGACGTTTGTTAAGCAAACTTTGACACACAATCCATGCAATTTATATGATGATATCGAGTTCCGTATCGAAACTAGATGCAGAAGCATCCAAGTCTCCCGAAATACAAGGGTCAGCTTTGCCAAATCAATCACATGTCCATATGATAGCAAGTATATCGTGACCTATAGAATCTACAGTCTCGTTTCTTACGTCGTTTGTTAAGCAAACTTTGACACACAATCCATGCAATTTATATGATGACGTCGAGTTCCGTATCGAAATTAGATGCAGAAGCATCCAAATCTCACGAAATACAAGGGTCAGCTTTGTCAAATCAATCACATGTCCATATGAGAGCAAATATATCGTGACCTATAGAATCTACAGTCTCGTTTCTTACGACGTTTGTTAAGCAAACTTTGACACACAATCCATGCAATTTATATGATGATATCGAGTTCCGTATCGAAATTAGATGCAGAAGCATCCAAGTCTCCCGAAATACAAGGGTCAGCTTTGTCAAATCAATCACATGTCCATATGAGAGCAAATATATCGTGACCTATAGAATCTACAGTCTCGTTTCTTACGTCGTTTGTTAAGCAAACTTTGACACACAATCCATGCAATTTATATGATGATATCGAGTTCCGTATCGAAATTAGATGCAGAAGCATCCAAATCTCACGAAATACAGGGGTCAGCTTTGTCAAATCAATCACATGTCCATATGAGAGCAAATATATCGTGACCTATAGAATCTACAGTCTCGTTTCTTGCGTCGTTTGTTAAGCAAACTTTGACACACAATCCATGCAATTTGTTGATATCGAGTTCCGTATCGAAATTAGATGCAGAAGCATCCAAGTCTTACGAAATACAAAGGTCAGCTTTGTCAAATCAATCACATGTCCATATGAGAGTAAATATATTGTGACCTATAGAATCTACAGTCTCGTTTCATACGTCGTTTGTTAAGCAAACTTTGACACACAATCCATGCAATTTATATGATGATATCGTGTTCCGTATCGAAATTAGATGCAGAAGCATCCAAGTCTCACGAAATACAAGGGTCAGCTTTGTCAAATCAATCACATGTCCATATGAGAGCAAATATATCGTGAGCTATAGAATCTACAGTCTAAGCAATTTATATGATGATATCGAGTTCCGTATCGAAATTAGATGCAGAAGCATCCAAGTCTCACGAAATACAGGGGTCAGCTTTGTCAAATCAATCACATGTCCATATGAGAGCAATTATATCGTGACCTATAGAATCTACAGTCTCGTTTCTAACGTCGTTTGTTAAGCAAACTTTGACACACAATCCATGCAATTTATATGATGATATCGTGTTCCGTATCGAAATTAGATGCAGAAGCATCCAAGTCTCACGAAATACAAGGGTCAGCTTTGTCAAATCAATCACATGTCCATATGAGAGCAAATATATCGTGAGCTATAGAATCTACAGTCTCGTTTCTTACGTCGTTTGTTAAGCAAACTTTGACACACAATCCATGCAATTTATATGATGATATTGAGTTCCGTATCGAAATTAGATGCAGAAGCATCCAAGTCTCACGAAATACAAGGGTCAGCTTTGTCAAATCAATCACATGTCCATATGAGAGCAAATATATCGTGACCTATAGAATCTACAGTCTCGTTTCTTACGTCGTTTGTTAAGCAAACTTTGACACACAATCCATGCAATTTATATGATGATATCGTGTTCCGTATCGAAATTAGATGCAGAAGCATCCAAGTCTCACGAAATACAAGGGTCAGCTTTGTCAAATCAATCACATGTCCATATGAGAGCAAATATATCGTGACCTATAGAATCTACAGTCTCGTTTCTTACGTCGTTTGTTAAGCAAACTTTGACACACAATCCATGCAATTTATATGATGATATCGAGTTCCGTTTCGAAGATAGATGCAGAAGCATCCAAGCCTATCGAAATACAAGGGTCAGCTTTGTCAAATCAATCACATGTCCATATGAGAGCAAATATATCGTCAGCTAAAGAATCTACAGTATCGTTTCTTACGTCGTTTGGTAAGCAAACTTTGACACACAATCCATGCAATTTATATGATGATATCGAGTTCCGTTTCGAAGATAGATGCAGAAGCATCCAAGTCTCACGAAATACAAGGGTCAGCTTTGTCAAATCAATCACATGTCCATATGACAGCAAATATATCGTGACCTATAATATCTACAGTCTCGTTTCTTACGTCGTTTGTTAAGCAAACTTTGACACACAATCCAAGCAATTTATATGATGATATCGTGTTCCGTATCAAAATTAGATGCAGAAGCATCCAAGTCTCACGAAATACAAGGGTCAGCTTTGTCAAATCAATCACATGTCCATATGAGAGCAAATATATCGTGACCTATAAAATCTACAGCCTCGTTTCTTACGTCGTTTGTTGAGCAAACTTTGACACACAATCCATGCAATTTATATGATGATATCGAGTTCCGTATCGAAATTAGATGCAGAAGCATCCAATCTCACGAAATACAAGGGTCAGCTTTGTCAAATCAATCACATGTCCACATGAGAGCAAATATATCGTGACCTATAGAATCTACAGTCTCGTTTCTTACGTCGTTTGTTAAGCAAACTTTGACACACAATCCATGCAATTTATATGATGATATCGAGTTCCGTATCGAAATTAGATGCAGAATAGGGTGGGGCGATTTGTGTGGAAGCAAAAAAACCTTAATGAGCCCTTCGCGTTTCTGATTCCTGGGATTGAACTGAGCAAAAAAGTCCACTGGACCATATATCTACCGCGAAAATCGAGCCTCCCGATTTTGACTTTAAGTTTTTTATTGACGTTTTTTGGATATTTTGGCATATAACAGCCAAACCATTGGGATTTTCGATTCAACACAAAGACAAACATTGTAGCCAAGACAGTAATTGAAAACTCTCTAATGCATCGCAAAAGCATTGGAACGCTCCTTCAGGCAGTTATGTCCCTAAGAATGTGCAAACTTTTCGGAAAATGTCGATAAATGACATTGTGCTACAAAATTTGACCCGAAAAATATTCAAGTGTTCTGATGCAAAATTATATCGTGTTGGGATCCATGGACAACGACAATGCCTTTATTTCGCTTGTGTCACTTCGTTTTATTTTTTTATAACGGTAAAAGTAGTGAAAATCTGGGTTTCTTACATTTTAAAATTTTAACGGGCATATCTTATTTTTTCCACAACGGATTTCTTTTGATCCTTCTTCCTTTTAAAGGGGTGAATAATGTCTTTTGAATAAGCTATTATTGTTTTAAATCGGTTAACAAATGGCTAAGTTATAGTGGTTTATGTCTGAAACCCCCCACAAAAAACATATAAAGGAATTTCTCATAATTTTCCAAATAAATATTGAACAAAACAAAATAAAATATAATTTAAAAAAAATTAAGTTACAATGTTTTATTTATAAGTGCACCAAAAAATTATAAAATAATTGTTCGCGTAGCCTTAGTAAGTATATTCTTCTTCATGATGGAATCTCTCAAATAAAACACTTGCCTTCAAATTAAAAATGGGAACAAAATTAAACGGCAAGTGTTTTATTTGAGAGATTCCATCATGAAGAAGAATATACTTACTAAGGCTACGCGAACAATTATTTTATAATTTTTTGGTGCACTTATAAATAAAACATTGTAACTTAATTTTTTTTAAATTATATTTTATTTTTAAGTTTTTAGTTAACAACAACATTTTAGATGCCTGAAATCGGGTGGTACCGCTATATGGGGGATATACCAAAACCTTGACCTATGTCCAAAATTTTTGGTGGGAAGTTTCTGTACCATTGGAAACTCCAAATCCCAAAGTACAGCCAATTCGGACTAAAAATGAAGATAAAATCCCCAAAATGCCTAAAATCGGGTGGTACCGCTAATGGGGGCTATAGGAAATAATGGACCCATATTGGTTTTGGTTTCATATTCATGTATTGTCATCCAAATCTGTAAAGTGTGCAAAGTTTCAGTTCGATTGGTCAACCGCAACTGTGTGAAAAATGAGTTACCAGATTTGAACTAAACAGACAACGAAGCAAGTTAAATAAAACATAGTAAAAAACATTATATTTTTGAAAATTGTGAGAAACTCCTTTATATGTTTTTTGTGGGGGTTTTCAGACATAAACCACTATAACATAGCCATTTGTTAACCGATTTAAAACAATAATAGCTTATTCAAAAGACATTATTCACCCCTTTAAAAGGAAGAAGGATCAAAAGAAATCCGTTGTGGAAAAAATAAGATATGCCCGTTAAAATTTTAAAATGTAAGAAACCCAGATTTTCACTACTTTTACCGTTATAAAAAAATAAAACGAAGTGACACAAGCGAAATAAAGGCATTGTCGTTGGCCATGGATCCCAACACGATATAATTTTGCATCAGAACACTTGAATATTTTTCGGGTCAAATTTTGTAGCACAATGTCATTTATCGACATTTTCCGAAAAGTTTGCACATTCTTATGGCCAAAACTGCCTGAAGGAGCGTTCCAATGCTTTTGCGATGTATTAGAGAGTTTTCAATTACTGTCTTGGCTACAATGTTTGTCTTTGTGTTGGATCGAAAATCCCAATGGTTTGGCTGTTATATGCCAAAATATCAAAAAAACGTCAATAAAAAACTTAAAGTCAAAATCGGGAGGTTCGATTTTCACGGTAGATACATGGTCCAGTGGACTTTTTTGCTCAGTTCAATCCCAGGAATCAGAAACGCGAAGGGCTCAGTAAGGTTTTCAAATCGCCCCGGCCTAATGCAGAAGCATCCAAGTCTTACGAAATACAAGGGTCAGCTTTGTCAAATCAATCACATGTCCATATGAGAGTAAATATATCGTGACCTATAGAATCTACAGTCTCGTTTCTTACGCCGTTTGTTAAGCAAACTTTGACACACAATCCATGCAATTTATATGATGATATCGAGTTCCGTATCGAAATTAGATGCAGAAGCATCCAAGTCTCACGAAATACAAGGGTCAGCTTTGTCAAATCAATCACATGTCCATATGAGAGCAAATATATCGTGACCTATAGAATCTACAGTCTCGTTTCTTACGTCGTTTGTTAAGCAAACTTTGACACACAATCCATGTAATTTATATGATGATGTCGAGTTCCGTTTCGAAGATAGATGCAGAAGCATCCAAGTCTCACGAAATACAAGGGTCAGCTTTGTCAAATCAATCACATGTCCATATGAGAGCAAATATATCGTCAGCTAAAGAATCTACAGTCTCGTTTCTTACTTCGTTTGTTAAGCAAACTTTGACACACAATCCATGCAATTTATATGATGATATCGAGTTCCGTATCGAAATTAGATGCAGAAGCATCCAAGTCTTACGAAATACAAGGGTCAGCTTTGTCAAATCAATTACATGTCCATATGAGAGTAAATATATCGTCAGCTAAAGAATCTACAGTCTCGTTTCTTACGTCGTTTGTTAAGCAAACTTTGACACACAATCCATGCAATTTATATAATGATATCGAGTTCCGTATCGAAATTAGATGCAGAAGCATCCAAGTCTCACGAAATACAAGGGTCAGCTTTGTCAAATCAATCACATATCCATATGAGAGCAAATATATCGTCAGCTAAAGAATCTACAGTCTCGTTTCTTACGTCGTTTGTTAAGCAAACTTTGACACACAATCCATGCAATTTATATGATGACGTCGTGTTCCGTATCGAAATTAGATGCAGAAGCATCCAAGTCTCACGAAATACAAGGTTCAGCTTTGTCAAATCAATCACATGTCCATATGAGAGCAAATATATCGTGACCTATAGAATCTACAGTCTCGTTCCTTACGTCGTTTGTTAAGCAAACTTTGACACACAATCCATGCAATTTATATGATGATATCGTGTTCCGTATCGAAATTAGATGCAGAAGCATCCAAGTCTCACGAAATACAAGGGTCAGCTTTGTCAAATCAATCACATGTCCATATGAGAGCAAATATATCGTGACCTATAGAATCTACAGTCTCGTTTCTTACGTCGTTTGTTAAGCAAACTTTGACACACACTCCATGCAATTTATATGATGATATCGAGTTCCGTATCGAAATTAGATGTAGAAGCATCCAAATCTCACGAAATACAAGGGTCAGCTTTGTCAAATCAATCACATGTCCATATGAGAGTAAATATATCGTGACCTATAGAATCTACAGTCTCGTTTCTTACGTCGTTTGTTAAGCAAACTTTGACACACAATCCATGCAATTTATATGATGACTAGCTGACCCGGTCCGCGTTGCTGGCCCGTTTTTAGTTTTCCGTGTAAACATTTATAACCCATCTACATATTTATATATCTACACCTTTTCAGATTCAATTCGAATCACTTTAGTTGTAATTCGAGAATTCCATTTTTAATTCGTAACATTTTATTTGTAATTCGATAATTGCATTTGTAATTAGAAACATTTCAATTGTAATTCGAATTATTCCATTTGTAATTCGAATTTATATACTTGTAATTCGACTTATTTTACTATTTTATTTGTAATCCGAATTATTCCATTTATTCCTTTTTGTTCCTTTCCTTTTTATAAATGGAATAATTAGAATTACAAATGG
The DNA here is from genome assembly GCF_047663935.1 of Musca autumnalis. Classification (NCBI taxonomy): domain Eukaryota; kingdom Metazoa; phylum Arthropoda; class Insecta; order Diptera; family Muscidae; genus Musca; species Musca autumnalis. The sequence continues at coordinate 264,867 of NW_027411683.1, forward strand.
AACAATTTGAATTACAAATATAATAGTCGAAATACAAATGGAATAATTTGAATTATAAATAGAATAATCGAATTACGAATGAAATGTTGCGATTTTCGAACCGAATTGACGTAACTATGCATTCCTCTTGAAACTTCATAAAATAAAATTTTTAGCAAAACTCTCATGTAATTGTATCTCCAGATTTAAAATACCACCATAAGATGAAGGTTATAACTTACTTTTTGTTTCCCTTTCTAACACTTCGATTTTTTTGATCAGAATAAAAATTGGCTAATGTATTGATGATGATGCTCTTCAGCTGAAATCAAGATACAGCCCGCAATATTTAACATTGAACTTTGTAATAAATTTCTCCTAGGATGTTTGGTATTGGAAATGGGTTATACCGGTCCACGTTTTGATATAAACCCCATGGAACTGTACCACCCGATTTTCGGTATTCGCCATTAAATGGGATTTAGTCTTGCTTGCGGTATAAGCACTCCCATTCTGTGTCCAGTTTTTGATAAAGCACCCGATGTTGGGTATTTGCAAGATTTATGCCAAATTAATAAACTGAAATGGCTATAATTTGGTTTGTTGGGGGTGGTAAATACTTCTGCAGGGTATTGTCGCTACAGGTCCACTTTTTGATAAGGCTCCCATAGAACGATACCTCATGAATTTCTATAGTAAAGAGGTTTTGCCTAATTTTCCCACCGAAATGGTTGTAGTTGGTCTCCGTCGGGGGTCGTAAACATACCTGCAGAGACTTGTCGGTATAAGTCAACGCCCAGCAAAAATACTCATTACAAATTGGCCTACTTTCCCATTATTTTAACACGGGTATGTCATAGAGAGTAAGTACTTATTTTTTGGCCACTAAAAAGTAGATAAATAAGTAGTTACTTCCTGGTTACTTCAAGTCGTAACTACTTATTTAAGTACTTATTTATTTACTTTTAAGTGCCAAAAAATAAGTACTTACTCCCTATGACATGCCCGTGTTAAAATAATGAGAAAGTAGGCCAATTTGTAATGAGTATTTTTGCTGGGCGTTCTGATATAGGTACCATAGAACATTTTGGAGGTTTCCAACCGTCATGGCTACAATTTGGTATTTAGTCCCTACTTTCTGCATTACCAGTAAGATGAATAATAATGGGTTACTTCTTAAAATTTTTAAAAGGAAAAAATACATTGTGATTTGGTGTTCGACTGTAGTCCTTGGCAATATAAAGAAGACCTGCTCACCTAGGGACCTAGCTGACCCGGTTCCGCGTTGCTGGCCCGTCGTTTACGATTTCCATGTAAGCATTAGTAGTCTATCAACAATTTATCTATCTAATATTGATACCTCTAGATTCTCGAACCGAATTGACGATATGTCGATGTATTGGTATAACCCTCATACAATGGTATCTCCAGATGTTGAATAGAAAGTTACTTAAATTATAGCTTCCACCATACGATGTTTAAGGGTATAATTAACGTTGTGATTCTGTTTGCAACACATCGGAATATTCGTCGGAGAACCTATAAAGTATGTATAAATTTGTGATCAACATAAAAAATAAGTCTATATAATGTCTATAGAACTCTTCAAATTGGTACATAAGTTTCTATTTATTACTCGTAGCATGTTTGGTATTGAAAAGTTATTATATCAGTCCACATTTTGATACAGACGCCATACCACTGACCGCCCGATTTGCAGTATTTTTAAGGTTAGAATAATGCTGTTATCTTACCGAAATGACAATAATTTGGTATTTAATCTCCCTTGGAGGCATAAAATATTTCTGTAATAAATTATAGACATAGGTCCACGTTGTGATAGAGCTACTCTAAAACGGTACCTCCCGAGTCTCGATATTTTGAAGATTTTAGTCTCGTAATCCCACAGAAATGGCTACAATTTGGTATTAAGTCTTCAGTGTGGGTATAAAATATAGAATATTCAGTACAGGTCCAGGTTTTGTAAATAGTCATCCCTAGATTTCTAACTTCGGTATTTGTATGTGTATATCCACATTATTCATACGAAATGGCTATAATTGGTACTTAGTCTCCCTAGGTGGCATAAAACATTTCGGCAGATAATTATTGGCATATTCCACATTCTAATACATCTACCATAGGACTGTACCTCCCGAGTTTCAATATTTTGGAGTTTTTAGAGTCATTATTCCACCGAAAAGGCTACAATTTGGTGTTTAGTCTCCATTATGGGTATAAAACATTACCGGTAGAAGTTGTTATGTGGCCTCCATTGAACGGCACCTTCCGGTTCTCGGTATTTAAGGTTTTAGCGGCATTATTAAACATTATTTGGTATGCAGAGAATTGTCGGTAAAATCCACGTTTCCATATAGCCCCCATAAAACCATACTTACCGATTTTTGGGGATTTTTTTTTTTCAACCGAAATGTCTGAGTCCTGATTTTAATATAATTTATGCTGTCAAGGACCCGCATTCGGGGGCACGGCCCCCAATTGAATCGATAATTGCAAAAAATCCCATCAATTGTGTACATCCGACTAATATTGAGGATCAGAATTCTCCTGCTCTTCTTTCCCAATGTGGCACATTAACATCTGGCAAATCAGTGGAAAAACTTATTGCTAAAAAAGATGCAATTATCTCTAAATCACTGCAAAAGGAAAATTCAGGAGATTTTCAGTTGATGAAAGAAGGAAATTATTTTCCAACGAATCTGTCTAGTAAATCGAATTTTGGAAGTACGGATACAATAACTTCCATTTTGTCTTCTGAAGCTATGGATCATGATAATTTGAAAATCAATGGTGATGAAACGTTTACAACTGTCAAACACAAGAAATTTAAACGGGATGATGCTGGCAAAATCGTTACTTCTAGAAAACGAAAGGTTAACATGGAGGGGAATTCCGTGAGTCAAACTTCTTCTAATAGATTTTCTATATTAGGCAATATGGATATTGAATCTGATAATAACATAGCTAAAAACACACTTCCTGTAACTTCCAATACGAGTGATGCTCAAAAAACCTCTCCCTCAATTGTAAAGGGATCCGCCACGAAATCGTTTTGTCCGCCTATTTTCATGCGAAATATTAATATTAATTCCTTAATTGCTAACTTAAAAGCCAAGAACGTTGCCTTCAGGATTAAGAATAAATCAGGAGGTAGAAGTAAACTATATTTAACTGATACCAATGCGCACACTGAAATGATGCAATTGC